>NC_037679.1:3235755-3398053 GCF_003255815.1 Theropithecus gelada
GCTGAGAAACAAAAAATCCTTGTGCTAGATAATGCCCATTATCAGTGCCACCGTCCACCCTCAGTTTAAGGGAGCCAAGGTAATTTTGGTATGGTTGAGTTAATGGCTAGAATAGAAAAGCCATTTCTACTAAAGTTATGTTTACAATGTCAAAAACCCAAGGGATATATATTGCTTCATTCTTCACCAGAAGAAGTGCCAGCTGTGATAGCTCTATATTTAGAGGAAAATAAGAAAAACATTATTATGCTTTGGAGAGTAACTTGTGCCCTTGCTTCTCTGAAAGGTATTTTCCTTGGATAGTCTGTTCCTGAAAACCACTAATAACCCAATTCTCCCTATATGCTTTACTCCTGCGTCTCCCAGGGGAACACACATACAGTCCCGTCAAGTGTGAAATCAGAGGGACCAGAGCCTCAAAAAATCTGTTCTTACACTGCTTTTGCTTTTGTGTCTCTAACTCTCGCGGGGTGGCCTGTGGTTTCCATGGCAATGATACCTGGCAACAATTCTGGGCAGCCTTCCAGGAGTTGTGTTTGGAAGTGATNGCTGAGAAACAAAAAATCCTTGTGCTAGATAATGCCCATTATCAGTGCCACCGTCCACCCTCAGTTTAAGGGAGCCAAGGTAATTTTGGTATGGTTGAGTTAATGGCTAGAATAGAAAAGCCATTTCTACTAAAGTTATGTTTACAATGTCAAAAGCCCAAAGGATATATATTGCTTCATTCTTTGCCAGAAGAAGTGCCAGCTGTGATAGCTCTATATTTAGAGGAAAATAAGAAAAACATTATTATGCTTTGGAGAGTAGCTTGTGCCCTTGCTTCTCTGAAAGGTATTTTCCTTGGATAGTCTGTTCCTGAAAACCACTAATAACCCAATTCTCCCTATATGCTTTACTCCTGTGTCTCCCAGGGGAACACACATACAGTCCCGTCAAGTGTGAAGTCAGAGGGACCAGAGCCTCAAAAAATCTGTTCTTACACTGCTTTTGCTTTTGTGTCTCTAACTCTTGCGGGGTGGCCTGTGGTTTCCATGGCAATGATACCTGGCAACAATTCTGGGCAGCCTTCCAGGAGTTGTGTTTGGAAGTGATGGGGCTAAAATGCGTCTGTCAGAGGTAATAAAGAGTTCCCTGTGTGAACATTTCTGTCTGACTGCTCCACTCAGACACCTGCGCAGGTTCAGAAGGTAATGAGCATGGAGCAGGGTGGGAATCTGGGGTGGGGTGAGCCTATCATACGGACGGTCTCTAGCACATGTCATGATGGGGCCACGATCCCCGCCCAAATGGGTGGCTTTGACCAAATAATAAGTTAAAAGCTGACTCTGTGTCTGACCTCTGAAGTCTTTACTAAAGACTACATTGATTCTCAGATTCACCTTTAAAAGTTGAATTTATCATATTTTTACTCTCTGTCATCTCTAGTAAATTCCTTTTGCTGAATTTCCCATTTCTGTTAATACTGTCACCATCTTCCTCAGCACGCAAAGCTTCAGTTCAAGGCTTCAATCCATTCTTCAAATTGAATCAAAAAAATCTTCTTCGTTTTTCATTCTCATTTTTTTCTTACATCTATCCTTTTATATCCATTCATTCACTCATGTATCCATTCATTCAAAACACACTTATGAGCCTCTGCTATTGACTGAGGATGCAACAAAGAACAGAATGGAAAAAAAGTTCAGTATCTTTGGATGGGCTTAGAGCACAGAACCAGGTGAGAGGCTATGACTCCCTATTGTGACAACTCGAGTCGGATTTCTATCCACTAGACTAGGAATTTTTCCAGTTATAAAGATCAAGTAATACTCTGGCAGGTTGCCAATCTCTTTCATTTATATGGACAGGTGATTGACTAGCCACCACCAAAGACCTTGTAGATCTAAGTATCCTGAGTATCAATATATCTCTGTTGCTATTAACTACTTTTACCTTGATGATACCTTTTTTCTGGCAATTAAATGCTAGTACTTGTGCTCTGCCACTGCAGGATCCCTTCATCCTCATCACAACGGCAACATCTCCCACTATCGCCCCAGCCTAGAGAGGCAGCCACTGCTGAGTTTTTATAGTATGCTGGTGCTCCAATTGCTACTTTATTTATGATTTCATGAAATGAGGGTCTCATGGGGTCACCAGGGGATATCTGCTACAGAAGAGACTCTCAATATTCAGATACCCCGGTGACATGTTCTGTGGCAGGAAGTCACCTTCCCCAGCCATCTCATGGTCCAGAGTGGCAGGCACAGAGTGTGTGGAGGAACTTAGCAGCAGGGAGTAACACTTTCCAAGACTGAACTGGCAATTGCTACTGCTGAGTGTCTAACTTGCCAAGAGCAGAGACCAAAAAGGGAGCATTCATATATTATCATTTTTCCAGGAAACCAGAGAACCACCTGGTAGCTGATTACTCATATTGAAACTCTTCATCATAAGGGGCAGCCACGTGTGCTCATTATAAAGTATATGTATTAGAGTACATATATCTCTTTCCTGTTATGTTTCTGCTATCTCATTATCCTTGGACTTATGTTACATCTTATTCATCATCATGGCATCCCAGACAATATTTGCTTCTAAACAAGGAATTTATTCCATGGCAAAAGAAGTATAGCAATGGGCCCATGTGCCACATCTCCCAGAAGCAGCTACTGTGATCAAATGGTAGAATGGCCAATTAAAGGTCAGTTGGAAGAGAAAACCCTGAAAGGTTGGGGTTACATCCAATAGGGTGAAATACATGCTTTGAACCAGTGATCAATGCATGGTGCAATTTATCCCACAGTCAGAATCAAGGGGTAGAACTTGGGGATGGATTCTCCTACAGCTACACTAGCAATCCACTGAGATAATGTTTGTTACCTGTCTCTACACCTTTGGGCTCTGTTGATTTAGGAATCTTCGTTCACAAAGAGAAAGTATTCCACTTAGGCTTAGATGACCATTTGAAGCTTCTAATGCTACTAAACCAAAAGGCCAAAAAGAAATTTTTAAAAATGAGTTCTGCCACTCAAGAAGACAGAGAAGACTAGTTACAGAGCCTGTGGTCTTCTAAGGGTGTCTCTTAGTACTCCTCAGTGCAACATTTTGGAAAACCATATCAACTCAATAAATGCAAGACCTCTGGGAATTCAGGCCCCTTCAAAAATGAGGGCTTTCAGATAAGAAGTCTCGGCCGGGTGCAGTGGCTCACACCTGTAATCCTAGCACTTTGGAAAGCTGAGGTAGAGGACAGCTTGAGCCCTGGAGTTTGAGATCAGCCTGGGAAACACAGGGAGACCTCATCTCTAAAAAACAGAATTTAAAAGAAGCTATCAGCTGGATGTGGTGTGTGCACCTGGGCAATAGAGCAAAAGCCTGTATCTTAAAAAACAAGAGAGAGAGAGACTCTACAAGCTGAATTGCTAGCTTACAATGAATGCAACATCAAATAGACAAATAGACAGTGGAAGAGGAATTGATATCAGTGAAGACCTCATGAATAGTTACAGAAATGTGACTGTTATGAATGTCTACCTTTGCTTAATTTGTGTTTGCGTATCTATATATATATATATATATGGCTTATGTTAATTCATGTTTCTTCCCCTTCCTTCTTTCTCCTATTATTTTACTTAAGCTACTGTTAGTGATTAAGTTTATAACTTCATCTTTAGTTTACAGAGTATTCAGATAGATATGCAGATATGCATATGATTGTTACAGGAAATCTCTTTGGGGTAGAAGGCAATACAGTCTTCATTTGTATGAAGGATAATTGCATCTTATTAGGCAGAGCACAGAGCTCTTACAATTGGTTAGAACGATGGGGACTGATGCTGACTAACCAAGCGGATAGACAAAACCAGTTATTTGCCTACTTTCTCTGAGCTCCAAGTCCTGCTATACTCTGCAATGTTGGGCCTAGACTAGCTTGCCAGCTGGCCCTCTATTAGGTTCTGCTAATGAGAGGCACCAGAGGGGTTGGAAGGTGGGAAGAGGAGAGAAGGGACATCCCTTCTGTTTCTAGTCCCTTCTGGCAATGCTCCAGCAGCCACAGATGCTTGATTCAGCCTCCGGCTTCTTCGGTACTCCTACTGCCAGCTTTTCCATGCCCCTGCAGAGGCACCTGCATGCATGAGGCCCAGCACTTTTGGTAGTTCAGTGCTAGCCATGCCATCCTTCCTTGCCCACAGAACCAGGCCCCTCCATGGTCTGTATTCACCAGTTCATTCATCCATTCACTCTTCCACCCCTTAAATATTTCTTGAATTCTTGTTGGGCACTCCACTAGACTTTGAGATAAAAAGGTGAACAGGCATGGTTTGTCCCAGCCAGCAAAGAATTTCATTTAGGGCCTAGGGGAGGAAGCAGGTCATCCAACCAGCAGTAGCCACAGAGTGTCACGGTGGCAGAGGAGCACTGACCTCAGTCAGGGTTGAGTCAGGCTCAGAAACAATTCCAGAAGCACTGGCATCTGCACACACAATGCATGAAGGGAGGAGATGGCTCCAGGCAGAGAGAACACGGTTAAAGAAAAATATGTTTGAGCCAAGGTGGCAGGTTTACTCCTCCAGTTGGGATGGAAGCTCAGACTGCAGAGCATATGATGAGGAGAAGAAGGCAGGTGAGAAAGTGGAAGCGGGGAGGACAGCCGAATGAGAGCCTGGTGGCTCCTGTAAGCCACAGCGCCTTTCTCTTTCCTATCTCCTCTCTTGTTCCATTCAGTGATCAGTGTTGGGCACACATTGCTCCTCTGACCTGTGGAAAGGAATGGAGTATGGAGAGTGTCAACTCCGTAGCCTCAATCCAAAAGCCCCAATACCAACTGTTTCCCAGTCAATCAGCTTACCTCCAAGTTGCATGCTTTCTTGCAAATTTGGCTCTGCACTCCAATTTCCTTCTAGATCTTTCTCTCCTTTGTCTGATCTGGGCTCTTTTCATCTCAGTCTCCCCACCTTATTAATGAACAGCAATTTTGTCCTCTAAGCTTTTTCAAACCCATCTCATTACCCCCATCAAATTTACCCATGCAGTTACCAGGGCCCACCCTCCTTAGTGGGCACCAGATTACATGCAGCAGAATCTTTTCTTGTCATGGGATGAATACAGTGAATAACATGAGTAGGTGTCAGAAGTGTGAGTGAAAGAGCTTCCCCTGCTTTCTAGGGCCACAGTGAGGTTGGAGGTGGGAGGAGATGCTCTTGATGACCTGGCCTGTATTCTCAGTGCCACGAGGAATGTGTACCCATCCAATCATTATTTAGTAAAAATATTTTTGTAAATAAAATATAGCCTAAGTACCTTGAATAATTTTAAATTCATATCAGATGCAGCTTTTGAAGTTATAAGATTCTTCGACTTATGTGAACAATGTAACCCATGTGTAATTAAAAATTTTAATGGAATTTTATCTCCCACTGATTGCCATGTTTGTGCTCTCTGAATATTCCCACACAAACTACACTCTGGCACCAGTATCTGAGCACTGTCATAGCGTCAAAATGTGTAGCCATCATTCTATCACCTCAAATCCAGAATACATGCAGAACTACACAACTATCCTGTCAATATTATAAAGAGAATCACCAAAGTAAAATGCAAAATTATGTGTGTACAAAAAAACATATATTCATCTCACATGATCTCACATTTAGTTTCCCTCTCTCCACACACTCTATATTATCATGTAATGGGACAATGAGTGTATTTTTGAATTTTCCAAATTTTCTACAATGCAACTGTATGCTTTTTATAGTTATGTGTTAGAGCTTTTACATGAGTTATTCAGATTCCTGGGAATATCTGGCAAACCAATGGAGTCAGCCTTTCTGATGTGTATTTGCACAAAAAATTGAGAAGACTTCTTAGAGCCAAGAATGATAGTTTTGACCCAGTACACAAGCCTTGGTTATCAGAAAGCAGGTATGGTCCTGATCACATTCTGAAGTGGGTCTCTTGGGTATGTCTGCAATTTTGGTTTCATATCTACATTCTCTGGAAAAAGAGAGGTAAGGTAAAAACTAACATTTCTGTATGACTAAACATTCTTTATAACATCAGGGCTCAGGTATAGCACAAAACAAACATTCTTCTCCTATTCACGACAGAACTTCTTTGGCACCTGGAAGAATCTGGTGGGAGACGGTGGTGCCCAGCAAAGGGATGCTGTTTCTAAAAGTCCCAAAAATGCTTACCTGCAAAGAGAAATGATTCTCTGCGGAAGCAGCAGTATTGCATCATGGTTCTTGCAGAAGAGGCAAGAGTGCCCACTGGGCAGAAAGAGGTGCCAGTTGGACCCAGAAGTGGCATCCAAAAAAAAAGGTCAGGCACAAGGCTAAGCCTGGCAGACATGGTAAACCTGAGGGAGGAAGACAGTGACAGAGGAAGATGAATAAAACCCCCAAGCCACCTGGCAATATGTGAGACACTGTGGGGATGCCCAGGATAAAACCAAAAGAATTTTGAAGCTGGAACAAGAGTTAGAGGTGAGAAAAATACATCTCAGGATGTCTCACACAGGGTAGTTAATCAAGCTTTTCGATTTAGAAGGGTGGGTTTAAATGCCAGGAGAGGGGTAGTAGAACAGAACAAAATAGAATAGAATAGAATAGAATAGAATAGAATAGAATAGAATAGAATAGAATAGAATAGAATAGAATAGAATAGAATAGAATAGAATAGAATGACTCAGTTATAAAGGTATTCTCTCCATAGCGTTATGATGTGTCTTGAGTAAATTTCTTTCTGCTGGTCCTTGCTCTGTCCTCTATAGCAAGTGACTCACTTGTCACTCTATAGCAGTGACTTATTGAACTATATTTTATGGATTCCTGGGATTCAATCTGAGGCGCCTCAGAGACAAAGTGGGGATTTGGGGGAGGGGCTCTGGTGTGGTTCCATCAGTGATTGTGCTTGGGGGACAAAAAGGCTTTCTCAACTTAAAGTCACTGCTCTATGGCAATATCATAAAAGACAACTCATCCTTCAAAACAATAACCCTTCAAATATTTGGAGACAGCTGTCACATCTCTGCTTATTCGTTTCTCCTGAGGCTAAACACGTCAGACACCTGTTCCTCAGCTAAGGCACTCCAGGTCCTTCATCCTCCCGGCTGCTTTCTCACACTGCCCTCTGCTTAGTCCCTGTCCTTTTGAACATGTGTGTGGCTGGATAGAAATTCATGGATCTTGACCCAGATATGCTTTTTTTAAAATCATTATTATCATGATCATGTGAGAAAAATTAAACTTTCCAGATAAATTAAACTTCCAATTTAAAGTACACATTGTTCTGCTACAACACCTGTTTCTATAACACCAAAATCACTCACACACAATTGATCAACAGAAAGATGATGTCAGTATAATGCAGAAGTTGCTTTGGTTTATATGTGGTTTTCACCTGGCAAGGGAAGAGGAATTAGCAGGAAGAGCGTCATATCCATCAGCAGGAAAGGACAATGCCTCAGTTTGACACTTGTACAGACAGAAGCCTTTTAATCTGCATTTTAAGAAAATCAAAAAGGGGCACCTATTAAAGAATTGTGGGTTTTTTAAAATAAGCATCTTCCTGGCGGGGAACAGTGGCTCATGCCTGTGATCACAGCACTTTGGGAGGCCAAGGTGGGCAGATCACTTGAGGTCAGGAGTTCAAGACCAGCCTGGTCAACATGATGAAACTCCATCTCTCTTAAAAATACAAAAAATTAGCCAGGCATGGTGGCATGGGCCTGTAATCCCAGCTACTCAAGAGGCTGAGGCATGAGAATTGCTTGAACCTGGGAGGCAGAGGCTGCAGTGAGCCACGATGGCACCACTGCACCCCAGCCTGGGCGACAGAGCACGACTCTGTCTCTAAATAAATACATAAATAAATAAATAAACCAGCATCTTCCCCAAGCTCAGAACTCCCCTTCCACCTGTCTTGTCTCAGAACAGCAACCCCATGTGTTTGCACTCCAGTTTCTCAGACGTGTGATGCCCTAAAGCAACCCAAAGCCACTGATTTGCCTGCCCGCCCGCCAGTCCGTGTTATCCCTGAGATCCACATGATTGATTGGTTAGTGCTCTCATTGCCCAGTCACATCTATTTTTGAATAGTTTGCCCCTAAACTTATTTTGCTACAAAGCTTGCTACTCTTCCTGAGCAGTTTTACAGATTGCAAAGTTTTTTGCATGGAGTTATAACAGAAAGGCCTACAGTTCCCTTCAGGCCAATATTCAATCAGTTCGAAATTCAAACTCTTCCTAAGAGTGTTTCTCCACTCTCAACCCCCTTTCCCCACACTTCCCAAAACGATTTGTAAATTCAGAGGCAGCTTATGTATCCTAATGGCAGTGGGAATGCAAAAATGGCAGTGGGAATGCAAAAGGGCCTCTGAATGGCAGTCGGAATGCAAAAGGGCCTCTGGGTCACCCCTGTCCTCTCTTGAGATGTCCCCGTCCATCTAATCTCAGGTCCTCTGGGCTGGTACTGGGGTGCCCCCATCCTCCCTGACATCCCTAGACATTGTGCAATGACCTACTGCTAAAAAAAAAAAAAAAGAAAGAAAGAAAAATTTTTCCCTACAGCTTACAGTTGCAAAGTCCTGGCTGTGTTCTCTCTTCCACCTGAACTCTGAACCTGCCTAATGCATGGGCTTCCCAGCCCTTCTCCACTCCCCCAGGGGAAAAGGCAGGGCTCTCTGTGTACATGATTCAGACTGCAGCAGGAAGAAGGCAAGGGAGAGCACTATTTTAGGCCCATCAATCTAGCCACCTCCCCACCAATGCTGTTCTTCTGCTCTGCACTGTATAAATGAAAGCATGGCAGGAACTTTTGCTCTGTCTTATCCTCCACCTCCCAAGGTTTGGCTTCTCCTATAGCTCTATGTGCAGACTGCCATGCCTGACACTTGATATATAAGGGAAACTTTAGAAAATCCCTCTGTGTCTCAACACAGCCTGGCTTTCAAGATTATTATTTCTTTATAATTTCAAGAAAAATCAAATTTGAGTCTCGAAATCGAAAAATATTTCTCTCACTGTTGTAGGCTGTTATTTTCTCTTCAGCTGAATCAATGATTATCAATGATTTGGAGCAGAGAAGCTGTGGTTCAAGAGGGAACCTGGGACTGTTGAAAATCAAGATAACTTTGGTTTACCATTTTTAAAAATTTCATCAAGGTTCCATGTGACATCCAGAACTAAACATGTAGGTCTGACCAGCAAAGAGTTCAGTGAGACTAGAACTGGGAATGAGTCAACCTCTACAAAGGAAATTCCTTTTTTATTAGCCTTATCATGGGTTTGAATCATGAAACTGAGTTAAAAGGCTGTTGGAAAAGAGGAGATGGGATCCATCCTTGGTTCCCCAAGGTCACACACCGGCAGTTTCTGCACCAAGGATGCTATTGGGAGAGTCCCATCTGCTCTTTTCATCTCTGGGAGGATCTGCCTCTGCCCCAGCTGTGGCCCTAGTAATGTCTCTGTTGCTTTTACTTATCTTATTACCTTATGCCTCTAAGATATTTTGCTCGAAGGAGTTCCCTGCAACTGCCAAGCACAGGAAATAAATAGCACCATCTTCCTCGACAGATGGCTGGGCCCCAAGCCTCACCACACTGGACACCTTGGCCGAGGAGGTCCTGCTCCTGTCATTAGGAAAGCTGACTCACACTGCTGAAGTCATCCTGACAGCCTGCGCTGCCCCCACAGAGCACCTTCTAGTGCCTGGCCCTCTCCATTCCTATGCAATGTGATAAAATGCTCCTGCTCTTTCTTCTCTGTAGTCAATTCATACACTTCTGGAAGAGGGCTTCACCTCCAGAAAGCGATACACCAAGTGGCAAACATACCGAATTTCTCTGCCCTGTGTGCACATTTCATCATTTCTACTACATCTAGAGTCTTATGTACCGATAGTAAACAGAGAAACCAAGAGAAGAGGGTGGCAAAGATGGAGCGAAGATTTATCCAGGCCTCTGAGCAAGCCTGGAGCCAATGTGTTCTACTTTCGTAAATCAGCTTCCCATAGACAGTTCTCCAACCCACAGCCAGACGTTCATTTGAAAGTGCAAATCCTGTCACATATCACTCCTTTCCTCAACACTGTCCAAGGTTTCTCGTCAAACTCACAACACAATTAAGTTCCTTACGCTGGCCTGTGAGGTCGTACATCATCCAAATCTGCTTCTCTCCCTGACCTCATCTTCTACTCAGTACACCTCGCCATGCCAGCCTTTTGCGGCTCTGGGATTCTCCATGTGTGTTCCTGCCTCGGGGCCTCTGCCCTTGATTTTGCCTCTTCCTGGAACACACTGCCCTCAAAACAACTCACTGCTTACTCTCTCACAGTAAGGAAGAATTTCCAAAACTTCTTTGGTTCATGCAATGAAAGTTCAGGAGTATTTTCATGTCTACTGTTAGGCAAAAGAAATACTGAACAGTTCTGTGTATAAGGAGTTCAGTCCACACAACATAGTAAGCATTTATGGTCATTTAAGAAATGATATGCATAAATTGAAATTTAAAATAATATTTTAGCCTGGGCACAGTGGCTCACAGTTATAATCCCAGCACTTTGGGAGGCCAAGGCGGGCAGATCAGCTGAGGTAAGGAGTTCAAGAACAACC
Organism: Theropithecus gelada; assembly: GCF_003255815.1. NCBI lineage: Eukaryota > Metazoa > Chordata > Mammalia > Primates > Cercopithecidae > Theropithecus > Theropithecus gelada. The sequence goes on from NC_037679.1 coordinate 3,246,353, forward strand.
TGGCCAACATGGCGAGACCCTGTCTCTACAAATATACAAAAAATTAGCCGGGCATGGTGGTGTGTGCCCTTAGACCCAGCTACTCGGGAGGCTGAGGCAGGAGAATCTCTTGAACCCAGGAGGCAGAGGTTGCAGTGAGCCAAGATCATGATAATGCACCCCACCCTGGGGGACAGAGTGAGACTCTGTCTCAAAAATAAATAAATAAATAATATTTTAATTTTCTTTGTAAATAACATAATCACTTACTGCATTAGTTTCCTAGGACTACTTCCTAGCCTATTCCTATGGTAACAAATTGCCATAAACTTGGTGGTTTTAAATAACAGAAATGTATTCTCTCATAGTCCTAGAGACCAGAAGTCTGAAATTGAGGTGTCAGGGGCCCGCTCACTTCAGAGGCTCTAGAGGGTAAATCCATTTCATACCTCTGTAGCTTCAGATGGTTGCAGCAATTATTGGCATTCCTTAGCTTGTAGCCAGATCACTCTAATCTCTGCCTTCATACCACTTTGTCCATTGTGTGTGTCTGAGTCTAATCTCTCTCTGTCTCTCTTTTATAAGGACACATGTGATTCCATTTAGGACCCATTCAGATAAGCCAGGATAAATGCATTCTCTCAAGAGCCTTAACTTCATTACATCTTTTGCCATATAAAGTAATACTCACTTTTTCACCATATGAGGTAACATTCACAGGTTCTGGGAATTAGGAAGTAAATATATTTGTCTCTACACACACTAATCTCCACATTTTTTCTATCTCTACATGTACTAGTGGGCTGTATGCACCTGTTAGGCACTGCACAATTCCTCAAACTTTGGAATCACGTTGGACCCTGCCACCTTCATCTCTCCCTCTTGGCTTTCACTGTGTACTCACTCATTACCACAGCAACAACAAAAACTCAGCTTTGCAAAGATAAATCATCATTGAAAGGAAAGCAGCATAATCTCATGTGAAACTGTCAGAATCACCCTAAGCTACTAGTTTGTGCAGTATCTAACAGATGTTGAATAATATTGTGTTTCCCTCAAAACTCTGAAATATCTGGTAGCAACCCTGTGAGTTCCTCGGAAGACAGTTCAGAAACTGTAGGTTTAAGGATTTTGTTCAAATGTCATTCCTCAGGAAGACTACTGCTCCCGGCCACCCTCCCTACCACCATTACACCATTTTCTCTACTAGTTCACTCTGCTTTATACCAACTGAGCACTTAGCACCACCTTATATTACATTATAAATTTGCTTATATCTACTTCTCTACTATGATGTAAGTTCTATACAAGCACACATGTTGTCTTCCTCGCCATCACTGTACCCTCACTCCGTGACACAGTGCCTGGCACAGAACAGGCACTCAAAATGCTTGCCGAATGAGTGAATAAGTGATATAAATGGACACCTAGGGTCTCCACATCACAATACATAAAATACTGTACAGGTAATAGGTCTCTTCCATGTGCCCTTCAGGTACATATTTCCTGACTCTCTTCAGCTTCAGCGATGTCCAACCCTTTGAATGAGGGGAACTTTTTGCTAATCTGTGGTGATGGAATACACAAAAATTATGCACTGACCTTTTTTTTTAGCTCAATCAGGTACATATTTCCTGACTCTCTTCAGCTTCAGCGATGTCCAACCCTTTGAATGAGGGGAACTTTTTGCTAATCTGTGGTGATGGAATACACAAAAATTATGCACTGACCTTTTTTTTTAGCTCAATCAGCCATCATTAGTGTATTTTATGTGTGGCCCAAGACAATTCTTCTTTCAATGGGCCAAAAGGTCGGACACCGTGATCTACATCTTTAAAAAGTATATCATCGCTCAGTGCAAAATCTCTTACAGTTTTCTTTTAAACTTTTATTTTAGGTTCAAGGGTACATTCAAAGTTTCTTCAGCAATATAAAATGTATTTCTCTGAACTCTACAGGTCAGTGGTTGGTCTCACAGTGATAAAGTAAAAATGTAAGAATACTGACTTACCGTTGTCCTGTCTACACCTCACCATTCTGTGACATTAGAGTGGCGAAATTTAAGACATGACGAAAGAAGAGTTGGAAGTTCATGTTAAAGGGGATATAAGAGAGACATACATGCTTCTATGAAAGGTGAGAGGCTCTGCCGATTTTCCCTGATAGCCTCCTTTCTCTGTCCCTAAATATGGAGACTTCGGGACATTTCCATGTCCTAAATATGGGCCCGGCCATCAAAGAGCTTAAGTCTGACATTCAGATGTCTGTGTTCTCTGGAGCTAAAGTGAGTTTTAATAAAGTGTATGCAAACTAATTAATAATTTGGATTTTGTTAATTTTAGTGGTAATTTCATTTCAGGTGAAATAATTGCCCATTTTGTTGGTTAGGCTTGGTTTAATTGGAACCAGTATCACAGTAAGGAGAGGGGAGGCGCAGGTCAGGAAATGACAGACTTATGTACTCTCATCTTTTGACTCTCTTCCTCCACGTTCCCTTGAAATGGCAGAGGGAAAAAAAAAAAAGTATAAAAGAATTAACTGATTAGTGACAAAATGAAACCAAATTGGGATTTTGCCCTCAGAAGTGAACTCTCGAAGCCCAAGAAGTGAGCTCTAACAAAAAAAAGTATGTCATCTGCCTGAAGAGGAAGTCAGGGTGCTTGGCAAGGGAGCTGGGTCCTAAGAAAGATGCCAAGTCTGAGGTGACTCTGGACCTCCAGGAGAGATAATAATGAAACCTAATGACACAAAATGGGAAAGGAAAGGCAGCTTGGGACTGAAGCCGACTAAAGCACTCCATTCCCAGAGTCAAGTTCCCCCATTCAGGGGCCCCACAAAGAAAACTATTGTACTAATGTGTGCCCCCAACTACACAGACTCCACAGCCAGGTCTCTTCAGAAGCAAGACCTGCTGGCGAGCAGCCGCCCACATCCACCTGCACTAATCATACAGTTCTCCACTCGTGAAAATAAATAAACAAAAGAGCGTCTAACACCCAGGGAGATCCAAAAGAATAGGAGGACAAAGACCAGGATGTACAACAAAAACAAAAAACACTGACTCCTAGTGGAGTCATTTGTCCTACGGAAAAAACAGACTTTTAAAAGATTTAATTGATATCCTAAACAGTATTCAAGAAGATATTTTATCCCTAATATAAGAATAAGCTGCCACAAAAAAGGAATAATCCAAGAGCTTAAAAAATTAGAAATTTGATGGCCAACTTAAAGTAATGAATGTGATAACTGACAATATGAAGGTAGTCACAGAGTTGGAGATACATGAAATAAAGTTGAAGAAATCCTCTAGAATGGAGAAAAAAGACAAGATAGTAGAAAATGTAAGAGAAAAAGGTAAAGGGTGATACATTTTAAATGTTTACTATCCATTTGATAAGCTCCATAAACACAAAACAGATAATGGTATTGGGAAAACTATGAACACATAAAAGAAATAATAAAAGCAGATTCGCCTTAGTTGAAAAGGCAGAGGTCTTAAGATTCACACAACTGGCCAACTCCTATTAAAATTTCAAGGCAGAATAAACTATAGATCTAAGAAATTTCCAAAAAGAAAAAAAAAAAAAAGGCTAACTGCAAAGGAAGAAGCCATAGTCAAAACTAAAAAATAAGAAGCAAAGTCCAGAGATGAAAGTTCTCTTGAATTTTTCACACAACAGCCAAATTACGAACAAAGTGTGAAGATTGTTTTAAAATGTTTTTTGGATGCAGAATATCCCAAAGCTTACAATTCATGTTCGACATTTGAAAAAAGGAAGAAATGTATACCAGCAAAAGTTTAAAAAATAAACAGCATCTCACAAAGAAATGACATAGTATATGAGGAACCAGAGAAATCTTGACACAAAAATAGTGAAGAAAGTGAAGCAGAAAATGAGACAAATTCACTTGTCAAACTTTGAAAATTTCACTTCCAATAGCAAAAATCTAATTTGCTTAATTATTTTACCGTCCACCTGCATCCAATGTTCTACTTAGTTCTGTAGTAAATAAGTTACATAATTATAATATTAAGCATGTTAATTATTTTGTTTATTTGAGAACCATAGAATTAGACAGAATATAAAAAATTTATTTGTAAGTACAGAACTGCAGAACAGAATGTAAATGTTGTAAATAATGACCGGGCGCAGCGGCTCAAGCCTGTAATCCCAGCACTTTGGGAGGCTGAGGCGGGCAGATCACCTGAGGTCAGGAGTTCAAGATCAGCCTGGGCAATACAGTGAAATCCCGTCTCTACTGAAAATACAAAATTAGCCAAGCGTGGTGACACATGCCTGTAATCCCAGCTATTTGGGGGGCTGAGGCAGGAAAATCGCTTGAACCTGGGAGGCAGAGGATGTGGTGAGCCGAGATCGCATCATTGCACTCCAGCCTGGGCAATAAGAGTAAATCTCCATCTCACCAAAAAAAAAAAAAAAAGTTAGAAATAATGTACAAAAATAAAAATCAGGAAATAGATGGGAAACGCTAGATGAAAGGTAACATAAGTGCACTAAATTCCCCATTTTCATAGGAAAGTCAAAATATAATGTTGATAATTGATGAATCAAGAAATAGAGGCATAAAAATATTATTTCAACTTAAGATGGAACCTCCAGAAACTCTAAAAGCAAATACTGCCCAACACAGTTGCCTCTGGGAAGTAAGTCTAGGGACAGGGAGTGGAGAGACAAGGAGATTACTTTTCTATTTGATACTCTCCTGTACTGTTAAAACTATCTACCATTTGGATTCATTAGTTCTAGTATTTACTAAAAAAAATGTGAAAAAGGAAACATTATACATGAAAAGCATATTCTAGATCCTGAGGGCATATATTTTCACCATTTAAACTGAAAAATGAAATAGATATCACTGTCTTTTTAATTTTTTTTACAAATTCTGAGTTTTCAGGATAAAGTTTTGGAATCTTTCCAGCAGGGGTCCAAGTAGCTCTGGGTCTGTTACACCTGGTTATTTAGTATCTCCACTGTTATTTGTTGCTTCAGATTTAGACATGGAAGGCATTGGCTGAAATATGAAGTGATCTGGAAGAGCAGGTTAAAATTGATATGTAACCCTTTGTCAAAGGGTTAAAAACTTCACATACAGGCCAGGCGCAGTGGCTCACATTTGCAATCCCAGCACTTAGGGAGGCTGAGGTGGGTGGATCATTTGAGGTCAGGAGTTTGAGACCAGCCTGGCCATCATGGTGAAACCCCGTCTCTACTAAAAATATAAAAATTAGCTGGATGTGGTGGAAGGTGCCTGTAATCCCAGCTACTTGGGAGGCGTAGGCAAGAGAGTCACTTGAGCCTGGGAGGCGGAGACTGCAGTGAGCCGAGATTGCGCCATTGCACTCCAGCCTGGGCAACAAGAGCGAAACTCCATCTCACAAAAGAAAAAAGAAAAAATGTACGTACATTGATCAATCAGATCAGCTAATGAGTCACAAGGACAAAATGAATTCGAGTTTTCATTTGGAGACAAGTAAAACAGTAAAAGGGGGAAGCCAGTCCAGAGAGAATACCAACAGGATGCCATAGAGTCATTTGGCATCTAAAGAGGAAAAAAAGAATGAAAGAAGTTACCTATTTTCACAACAGTGCTTTGGGTGGGCCCTGACTATTGATGAAGCTACCATCTTATCCAAGGTTTGAACGTCAAGGTTTAGATCACTCCACTAAAGGTGTCATAGACTGTATACCCAGTCCTCTACTATGAAGTTGTATCCAGCTATTCTCAGGAACCAGGGCAAAAGTAACCAGTCTAGCCGGGCACAGCAGGATCTGTAAAGACCAGAGGCCAGTATGTTTGATAGATATCAAAGCTGACCCAAAAACACATTTAATAATGAATCTTTTGTGAGAATAAAGACTATCAAGTACACCACATGAGGTATTGAATTACTATTCACCCAATATTAGGTAATTGCTCGAAATGTCTTGAGGAATAATAATATTTACTGACCTTCTAGTATGTTGATTTTAGATATAATTGTGTAAGGTCATTTGCATAGAATTCTTTTTAGTTTGTAGCCTCCAATGTCTTTTTTCTTCTTTTAAAATTCATTTCAGCTATGTATCTAGCAGTACCTGGGTGTACACAAACAGATAGGTCAACCTAAGGGTAACATTCAGCACAACAAGAAAACAGGTGACAAATACAAAACAAGGGCGTGAATACAAATAACATGGCGTCATTTGAATGAAAGATATTTTTTATTTTTATCATCCATATTTAACCCAATGCATCAGAAAAAGAAGTGTTGGAAAAACTTGATTCTGAAATTTCTAAAGCAAAAACTGCACCTTGACTTAATGGGCAAGGGAAGAAATCTAAAGCCATCTTGCTTTGATGCAAGATGCAAACAAAAATGAGACATTCCCTGAGCCATCAATAACGTGACAGTCCAGGTAGGACTGGCCAGGGCTGATTGCTACAAACCTCTCAGCCTGCATCCAACTCCTCAGGCCTCATGTGAACCTGTAATAACATTCTTCCACCACTTCACAGTTGCCTCTAGGTTTCATTGGAACCCTGCTTTCTTTTTTCAGTTACTTACTCTGGGAACTCACCTCCAACCCAGATCACCTGCAGGAATTCTTGAAAAACAAATAGAATAGAATATCTGATTGGCAGACACAATCAATATGACAAAATGCAAGGAGACAGCAACTTTTTTCCTCTGTTGTTCCTATTTCCTTTCGTTTCATGTTGAGGGTATATGGGACTTTTTTTTTTTTTCTGTACTGCAAGGAGAGTATAGTTTTGAAATTTGCTGCTGCTAGATTGAATACTTGCTCAGTTTCTCTGACTGTTTCCTCTGACAATAGTTCCATGTAGAGGATCTGAATTTCTGTATCATATTTATTGGATAGTTCACCACAATGCCAGTATCTCGTGAGAATGCAAAAGCCCTACTAATTACAGATTTAAAGCATTCATTAAACTATTCTGAAACATGATGAGTACCACTCTATAACATAAAATAAGGTGCAGTGTATACATGTATGCCTGCTTATTTAGTGGTAATATAGATTTTAGTGTGCACTTGTCACTCAATTTAGGTTCTCATTATTGTCCTGCTTGCCCTAATTCAGTGATGCATCATCTTCTTGCATTTGTCTAAATCAGTTCAGCAGCAGATAAATCAAAGCTTTTCTTGCCCTTGCCCTTCCAAGCTGTTCAAATCATCCATCTGACCGTGGAAGAAAGGACATAATCACTTGCTTGGAAGGAGAAAATATCTACATTAACTCTACAGCAAACCACTTCTGCATTGCTGTGTGCAAATATGCACGTGGTGTGTGTGTGTGTGTGTGTGCACTTACGCATACACACTAAAGCCACAGATCTTGGAACAGAGTCTGAAAGAAAACCGTGAAAGCCATAGAATGTTGCTCTTTTTTTTTTTTTTTTTTTTTTTGAAAAGATAAAAGCAGGTTTCAATTCTCTTCTTAAGAAGACAGTATATTTCCCAACATTTCAAAGGCCATATAAGATCCTATTTTTATAGCCTCATGAGCTGTGGGAGCAGAAAATTAATTGGTTCTCTAACTGGTAAATCCTTTGACAGACAATATAGCCTGGAATTCAGAGTCCTAATACATTTTTTTCTTTGTGGTTCAACAGAGAAAGAATCATAAACCAGGAAAGATGTCCTGGGTAGACCTGAAGAATGTGGCACTCCCTCTTCCCTCTTTTAATCCTTTTCCTCAATCCACCCCAACTTTTTGATATTTTATTTTACTTTCTTTTTGCCTTTGGACATTTATCTCTTCTTCTGGGAAGGGTGTTATCGGAAATGTTTTTTAATGTAACCAGCAAGAGTTATGACTGTGACAGGGAGGCTGAGGAGTGGCCAGAGTTTCCACCACAGCCTCCAACTGCCCTGCAGGAATCTGGAGCTGAGAAATGGAGGCATCAGCTCCACTTCCAACATTTCTCCAGGGGCTATATCAGCTCTTCACTCTATGGCAGCATTAACTCTGTTGCTCTTAGAGCATTTCCTGGCATGTCAAAAATGAAACCAGGGCATTTGTCTCCTTTCACGTTCTGCAGATTATCATGCAAAACTCCATTTTTTCCCCAGAAATAATGAAGTAAATAGACAGGAGTCTTCTTATGTTGTATAAGTAATCAAAACATGCTTCTCTGAGCTGGTTTTACTGTACTTTTGTGCCTATGGTAGAATCTAAGTTGAGCACTGTAAATTTTCTAGTAGGATTCTGAATTTCTCTGGATGCAAGAGGTAGCTGAATGTGGTCGTACCTTCAATTATTTCCACTTATAATTAAAATAGCACTCCTCTCCCCACCCTGCTTATTTTTTTAATTTTTAACATAACTTTTTGAGTTATGAGCCTAATTTTTTGAAAGTTGGTTGATAAAAGTAATGTTATATATTAGTTTGGTGCAAAATTAATTGTGGTTTTTGCTTGCAATTAATTTTGCACCAATCTAATACTTTGCTATGTTTTCTTGTTTGTTTGTTTGTTTGTTTTGAGACGGAATCTAGCTCTGTCGCCCAGGCTGGAGTGCAGTGGTGTGCTCTCGGCTCACTGCAAGCTCCGCCTCCCGGGTTCATGCTATTCTCCTACTTCAGCCTTCCGAGTAGCTGGGACTACAGGCGCCTGCCACCACGCCAGCTAATTTCTTTTTTTTTTTTTTTTTAGTAGAGACGGGGTTTCACTGTGTTAGCCAGAATGGTCTCGATCTCCCGACCTCGTGATCCGCCCATCTCGGTTTCCCAAAGTGCTGGGATTATAGGCATGAGCCACCACGCCCGGCCCTCTAATACTTTGTTTAGAGTTTTCATGTGGTGTTTCTAGGGGTATAGTGCTGGGTGCACACACACATATACACAATCATATCACACCAACACATGCACTCTCTCTCACTCTGGTTTTGATTCTTCGCAGTTTCATCAATGTCCCTAGGTTCATTGTCTCTGTAGTATTCTGTTCTTTTACTGATTTCGTCTCCACTTTCTTGTCCTAAGAAATAATGTCCTGATGTTTCATTGCACATCACTCAGAGGAGAGAGAATCTGATAACCCTAGAGGTTCATTTCCTCCTCTGGTTTGGTAGTTTAGGAGAGAGCTGGCTTAACAGAGAACAGTCTAATAGAAATCACTGGATTCCAGAAGGTTCCTCTTTCAAATAAACCCATTTCTCTGATCTAGGAGCATCTGGGATTACAAAATGGCATAGATGTAACCTGCTCCTGCAGTCCCTATGTATATGCAGTATCACAGGTCCAGGATTCCTCTCCATGACACATCAGCCATGATACATGCAGTCCTCCCCTGTCCAGCAGAAGCCATGGTATACTGAGTTTTTGAGGAGTTGTGTGCGCCCTGCTACTTCTCTGCTTGTAAATTTTTCCTCAATAAAACCTATTTTATGTTTTCATTGCCAGTGGCCCTTGTGGTGCATTTCCTGATTCCCCCTGGCACAGCTGCTCCAATCCCTAGCTGGTACCTCTTTACCTGGCTTGTCCTCACGAGGTCTTCCTCATAGTCAAGAGAGATGGTTTATAAGCCACATTATACAAGTTTCTCAGGTTAGTGCCAAGGCAAACATAATAGCATTAATGTTCACCTTAGACAATCATCCTGTTTCCAATACAGTTTTCTGATAACACCACTTGCAAGTGTATCATCAAGGCAAGTCCCATTCTTATAAGAATTTGGGGGATTGTGAGCCCAGAATGGATTAAGTAGGCAGTGTAGATTTTGTCCTACCATAGCCATGTGCAGATTAAAAACATTTGGCTCTAACTACTCAGATTTCTGCCTTCGTTCTCCTTTCCCAGTTGGCTTGCTCTCCTCTCCTAGGGTGAACGTATGTGTGTTGGGGGCAGGGTAACATGATAGAATATACTAGTCATGATCCTAATGTTATTTCAAATCATCAAAGCACGTATTTAGAACAATCACCAGTTATTGCCTGCTGGATCTAAAATGGAATACTCACCAAGGAATACCGTAAATAACTAGGCAGAACAGAAGGTCACAATGTTATGTTACATGCTCCTTTATGTAATAATGCCAATTAAAAATCATAGTTAGAGGTGTCAAGCATAAAAATAAAAAATAAATCATAGTCTATTTTTTAAGAAGTTTAAATAAAGATATCAGCAACTCGCCAAATATTTTATATACTAAAGGGAATTTAAGAAAACACAATCCCTTATTCTTTATACCTTTCAATGAAATCTTACAGCAGCACATGTTCCGCACAATTTAGTCAGAGATCTCAGAGGATTCAGAAATACAATCATGGGAAGAGTGCTGTTTCAGAATGAAGTCTTGACAAGCAGTGAAACGAAAATAAATGGATTACAACAAGCATACTAAAAACGAAAAATAATGTTAGATAAATTTCCCCAAGAAACTAGTGATAAGGGACAGATTTTCAACTGTTTTCTTTTTAATCTGCTTTGTTTTTTTATTTCCAAATAACATGTTCAGCTCAAAAATAAAAGATAAAATTAAATAGAATTATTTGCCAGTTTATTTCAGGAAAGCTTAGTATTTTAAAATAACAATAACAAACGATAGTATATTTCAGGGCTTAGAGTTGTTTTATTAAGAGGTTCAAGTTATAGGCATCTAAAAGCAGGAGTGAGGACAAAGGGCATGGTACATTAATAATACTTGGTAAATAGCAAGCTTTCCCAATGCGAAAATAATTTAATTAACATAAAAGCACTAAACAATTAGTGGTCCTTATCTGGCTTAGGACCCACCAACTCAATTATGGCTAGTAAGCCCATTAGTTGAGTTTAAATTTTAGAAACTTTGGAAACTGTTTAATTTTTCTCTTAAACCTTCGAGAAAAAGGACAATCTGTTGTGTACAATCAGAATACACAATCACTAGCAGAAGCCTAATTGACTATGTTCTGCAGAGAGGAATGTGATTGAACTTCAGTGTTTACTGAGTGTGAACACAAAGCACCAGGTTAGGGAGAGCAGAGCCCCAGCCTGCATTTTCATTTCTGTATGGTACGGCTGAAATGTAGCATTGATACCTACCAAACAGGGATGAATTCTCCAGCAAGAGCTGGGAAAACGTGGGGGAATTCACAGTGGATGGGTTTTTTTGTTTTGTTTTGTTTTTTTGTTAACTTTGAGAGGTAAAGATTTGGAAGACAGGTATGACTACCTCAAAAAATTCTCCACTAACATAAGCCACTATGATTTCCCTGCAGCTTGTTTAAGAGCCATCCTGAAGGCCCTCATAACCTCTGTTGTAACCCTGTTATAGAAATCACTGGTTGGATGGCAAGAGCCAATGGAGAGAGTGTTGGGGTTTGCGTGCACAAGGATAGATAAAGTGTACCTAAAACCTTCTATTGAGCAAAAATGGTGTTAGTGTCACACTCTATCATATCAGAGAGACTTGTCGGCTGTGCTGAAGATTTTGGTTGTCCTAAAAGCACCGGTAGCCACTGAAAGGTTTATGTGATGGACTCCATCTCGCTGACGATTTATTGGGTATGAAAATAGGTACTTTAACACATGTAAGTCTGCCTGCAGATGTGCCATTGGAATTCTGCCATGCTTCATGGAGGGCCGAGAAGCCCAGGCTGCCATCCCTTTAGGCAACGTAACATGTGCTGTTTGTGGAAGATAACACGCCCGCAATAGATACATCCGTGCTTCAGAAATGGAACCTGAGGAACAGAGCCCATCTGGGTGTCACTGCCATGCATGATTCAGAAAATCAGACACAGCCATGATAATGGCCACCAAAGCACTTCAGAATCCTGTCCACATCAAGAACACATGACAGGCAAGATTGCAGAGCAGGTGGGACTCCCACAGGGACAATGCTGGCCTCACTTTGAGCACTCCGCCACCCTGACACCTTTTTGGTGACACAATACAACATGTACAGGATCTTCCCAGCCCCTCTTCAAATTCACTCAACCATTGGCCCATGATCTGGAAATGGGGCTTTTCATAAAAAATTGAAAACTGCTTTTCTGAAAAATGGAAGAACCAGAAAAGTAAAATTCTTAAATCATAGGGCTTCATCTTTCAAATTCAAGCTATTTAACAGCAATCCTGTAACAAAGTTGCTTTTCTACCTGTCATGATTTTCTTTCACAGTTCATAAGGATTGTTTGGATTACAGACAATAGGTACTGTTTTTATATTAGCTTGGCTAATATATATTTTCCTGATCATATTTTCCCTTCTATTGACTATGTAAAATTCATGTCTTTCACGGTTTTAAAAATTAATAGCAAGGACAATTGTCTTTTCCAAAAATCTCTTAAATATGTGACACTGTATCTTAAAAAATAATTATCAAAGACCAAGGTACCAGCTTGAGCACAGCTGCCCAGTAGTGACAAAGTCTCTCTTTTTGAGACAGAGTCTTGCTCTGTCACCCAGGCTGGAGTGCAGTGGTGCAATCTCAGCTCACTGCAAGCTCCACTTCCTGGATTTAAGTGATTCTCGTGCCTCAGCCTCCCAAGTATCTGGGATTACAGGTGCATACCACCACACCTGGCTAATTTTTGTATTTTTAGTAGAGATGGGGTTTCACCATGTTGGCCAGGCTGGTCTCAAACTTTTGACCTCAAGTGATCCACCTGCCTTGGTCTCTCAAAGCTCTGGGATTATAGGCATGAGCCACAAGTGTCCAGCCCTAAATTCTGTTTTCAACCATGCTCCAACCACGGCTCTGTCCTTGGTTCCCTTAGTCCAGTTTTAGCAAGAATCAGGCCAGGTCATTTTAGCAAAAATTCTCCACTCTTCATACATGATCAAATTTCTCATGCCCCATCCTGGATATCTGATCACCCTGACCTGTCTTCATCGAGCATCCTGTCAAGCTGGGTTAGCTAGAATCCTCCCTCACCCCTGAAATTTCCTCTTAGTAATTTTCCATCCACTGACCCCAACCCTATTTCTTGACTATAATTCCTTACTTGTCCTTGTTGCATTTGGAATGGGCCTCATCTGTCTCCCCTACTGCAAAACTTCCATTATAGTAGCCTCCTTTGAATAAAGTCTTCCCTACTCCCTTTAACAAGAGGCATGAATATGTTTTTTTCTTTAATACTAGGACTCTTCAAAATTCATGCTGAAATGGCCAGAAGAATACTTAGAGAGAAAAATTTTCACCCTTGTTGCAAATCAGGAGTAGCTTCACATATAAACTAGAAATTTGGATGAATTTCAATTAGATGCAGTTCCTGTGGTGTAAACTGGCAAAAGAGAATGACCCCCATTAGTAGAAGTAGGCACTGTTGTATACCACCAATGCCAATACTTGCAATAGTAAGTGTTGGAGCAAGGGTGAGCTCAAAGGGAATGAAAAGGGTAATGGAGAAGTCTAGACCTTTTGCTTCCTCTGGCCTCTATGGCAATATGAGCCCACCAATCAGAGGAACAGGCATGACAGAACCTTTCTCTGGAAATACTACCTGTGGAAATGGCCTTGTGAAAGCCTCCCGGCTATGGCTCTTATTCAGCACTCTCCCAAATCCCCCAAACTGATAGACAAACAGATGGGCATCTCCTGCTTTTTTCCTTTCTCTAGATTCTGGATCTGGAAGTCTTTCTATAAATAAACACTGGTAGAGAAACATATGTATGTTTAGAACCCAGTCTAATCCTACTTCTTAAAAAGTCAGTAAAAGTACAGCCACTTTGGAAAACAGTTTGGTAGGTTTGTATAAAGTTAAACATACACTTTTCACATGACCCAGCCATCCCACTAGACCCATATATTGGTCTCTATGACTACTGTTACAAATTGCTACAAATTCAGTAGCTTAAAACAACCCAACTGTATTATCATACAGTTCTGTAAATCACAAGTTCAAGCACAGCTCCCACTGGGCTGAAATCAAGGTGTTAGTGGGCTGAATTTCTTTCTGGGGTTTCTAGGGGAAAACCCATTTTCTTGACTTTTTTAGCTTCCAGAGAATGCCTGTATTCCTTGTCCCTTCTATCTTCATTTCAAAGCGAGCAATGTCCTTCTCAAGGAGCCATCTCTGTCTCTCTACAGTAGCAGGGAAGGTCCTCCACTTAAAAAAAAATTAAACTTTTAAGTTCAGTGATACATGTACAGAATGTGCAGGTTTGTAACATAGGTTAACATGTGTCATGGGGGTTTGTTGTACAGATTATTTCATCACTCAGATATTAAGCCTAGTGTCCATTCATTATTTTTCCTGATCCTCTCCCTCCTTGCACCCACCACCCTCCTATAGGCCCTAGTGTCTGTTGTTCCCTTCTTTGTGCCCACGTGTTCTCATCATTTAGCTCCCACTTAGAAGTGAAAACATGCAGTATTTGGTTTCTGTTTCTGTGTTAGTTTGCTAAGGATAACAGGCCCTCCACTGTTAATAATTTATGTGATTAGATTGACCCAGCTGGAATACAGGACAGACTCCTCACTTTAAGGTCAGTTCATTAGCAACCTTGATTACATCCATAGTCTTAATTCCATTTTGTCATACTTTGTAACATATTCACAGTTTCCCAGATTAAGGAATGGGTATCTTTGGGGGGTCCAATGTTCTGCTGCCCCGACCTAAGAGAAATGAAAATAAATGTCCACACAAATAGTCATATTCAAATGTTCATAGCAGCTTTATTCATAGTAGCCAATAACTGGAACCAATCTAAATGTCTACCAACTGGTGAATGAATAAACTAATTGCGGTATACTCATACAATAGAATACTACTCAGCAATGAAAAGGAATAAACTACTCATACACACAACCACATGAATACATCTCAAATGAATTATGCTGAGTGAAGGAAAATAGACACAAACAGCTATAAACTATTATTACATTCACATAAATTTATAGGGAAAGCAAAACCGTAGTGACAAGAAGCAGATCATAAGCTGTTAGGGGAGAGAGAGGGAACTTACTGCAGAAGGATGAAGAGAACTTTATGGAATGATGAGGATGTTCTGTATCACAAGTGTGGTGGTGATTAACACAATTGCTTATGTTTGTAAAAACTCATCAAGCCGGCCAGGCGCGGTGGCTCACGCCTGTAATCCCACTTTGGGAGGCCAAGGCGGGTGGATCACAAGGTCAGGAGATGGAGACCATCCTGGCTAACACGGTAAAATCCCGTCGCCACTAATAATACAAAAAATTAGCCGGGCGTGGTAGCCGGCTGAGGCAGGAGAATGGCGTGAACCCGGGGGGGTGGAGCTTGCAGTGAGCAGAGATCGCGCCAGGGCACTCCAGCCTGGGAGACAGAGGGAGACTCCGTCTCAAAAAAAAAAAAAAGAAAAAAAAAAAAAAAGCTCATCAAGCCACACCTTTAAAATTCAGAAGCTCAGCTGCATATAAATAAAATAAGATGGATAAATGAATAAAATAAATATATAAAATATATAGATTAAATATATGCATCAAATAAAATATTGAAAATCATTTTTAATATTTTTAATAGCCAATTAGAGGACAATCTAAGAGGACTTTCTAGTAAGAATGAGAAGAGTCATGAGGCCTGTGAAAAAAATTTACAATGTAAAAGAGAAGTGCAAAAGAAGAGAATTCAGAAACTGACCTCCTCTGCAATAAATTTTCTAAATGGACTGAAAAAAAGTAACAATAACATCTGCTTTTTATTTCCATCTAAAGACACTGCATCTATGAAACCTAGAGAAACCATTCAAAAATGGAGGGTCTAAGACAAGGAAGAACTAGACTGAGATGTTAAAAAACACTATCATATCGACATTAAAATCTGCAACGTAGACATCTTTCCCCAGGTGAGCACATATTGTTTATTCATTGTTTACTTGGTGGTTGCCTGATTCCCCCAGTGACCTGTAAGCACCTTGAGACCAGAGACCTTGTTCTCTGTGGTCACGATTCAGCCCTCAGTACCTAACACAGAGCCTTGCTTTTCGCAGGGGCTTCATAATATCAGTTGAATTAAGGAATGTACTATTTAAAACTATAAATAGTAAAATTAGTTACTTTACAAAATGGAATAATACAGAATGAGGAAGAAATCAGCTCCTCCATAACAATAACAAGTGAGTGCTACTTGTAAGTATTTAGAGAAAGAAAACAAAAGCCAGGTCTTTAATGTTTTACAGATAAATCTCTGGGACACCTTTCAAGCCTGTGTGACCAGACCCCTTTATACGTAGGTTTTTTGAAGTTAGCTAATTTATGAGTAAGAGATTCACCTTCCTTTCTCCTGTTATGTATAAGAGGTCTCACCTCCCTCATATGAGTGTAAAAGATCCTTCTCACCAGATCTCAACTCCCCTGCTTGGCACAAGGCAATTTTCCTCTTTACTGTCTTCCTCCTGCAATGCTCTTCCTGTATATAGCATCTTACATTCTTAAATGGTGGTCTTATTTTCTGCAAGAGGAGCCATTAAGATAATGCTTCTAAAAATCTTTCATAGGATAGATGCCTAGAATATAACATTAGATTTTTAGCACTAAATAAAAATGCACAGAAAAATACTGGGAGAAAATGAACCACATGGTTAAGAATTATTACTTCTGGGGGATGAAATTAGGGCTATTTTAATTTTCTATCTTTATACTTTCCTAGTCATTTTTTTCTTTCATTATTTAAAAAAAAAATGAAGAAAAAGCAAACAAAATAATGAGAGTTCTAAACGAGGAGTGATCTAGAAAAAGAAAAATCTATTATTTCTCTATTTTATCATATTGAATACCAGCTGTGTATATAGGAAGGGTGACTACAAACATACATTTGTACCTATAGTAATTGGTGGAATGCAGTAAGAACCACTTTTTTTTTTCCAATCCTTTTTTTTCCTTTTTTGTTTTTTTAATTATACTTTAAGTTCTAGGGTACATGTGCACAACGTGCAGGTTTGTTACATATGTATATATGTGCCATGTTGGTGTGCTGCAACCATTAACTCATCATTTACATTAGGTGTATCTCCTAACGCTATCCCTCCCCCCCTCCCCCCACCCCACAACAGGCCCTGGTGTGTGATGTTCCCCTTCCTGTGTCCAAGTGATCTCTTGTTCAATTCCCACCTATGAGTGAGAACATGCGGTGTTTGGTTTTCTGTTCTTGTGATAGTTTGCTGAGAATGATGGTTTCCATCTGCATCCATGTCCCTACAAAGGACACTAACTCATCCCTTTTTATGGCTGCGTAGTATTCCATGGTATATATGTGCCACATTAAGAACCACTGTTAAAGCAAACTAAAGATGGCCTGAGAAGGACTTCCTACTTCTATATTTGAGTCCTTGTGGACAAACTGCAACCTAGCTTAATAGACAGACAAGACTAAAACCTAACTTAGGAGTATATGCCTATAACAGTAGTTGAGTCTTGGCCAATCCCAGCAGCCATACTTCCACCATTCATCCACTGCTGAGCGTTCAAACTGTGTTCAAATAAGGGAAATGCCAACCTGTAACCAATCTAGCCATTCTGTAGCTCACATCCAATTTCTGTAAGTCGTTTCCCTTTTTTTGTCTATAAATCTTCTTCTAACACATGGCTGGACTGGAGTCTCTGTGAATCTACTGTGATTCTGGAGGCTTCCCGATCCACCAATCATTAATTGCTCAATTAAATCTTTTAAATTTAATTCGGCTGAAGTTTTCCTTTTATCACCACAGATAATACCCTGTGAATGTCTTGAGCAGAAAAACATACATATGTATGCAAGACCTTTTTGGAGAGTATTGAGAACTGTATACTTGGCCTACAAGATGGCATGACAAATTCTATATATCCATTTGAAATCATTAGTTTGGAGACTGGAAAGATAAATAGAAAGGGACATAGAGTTTCATCATGGTTTTCAACAAGGAATGATTTTGCCCTTCAGGGGACATCTGGCAATATCTGAAGACATATTTGATTGTCACAACTGTAGTAGATGGGGTACAACAAGTATCTACAGGGTAGATCCAGTGATGCTGCTAAGCCTCCTGCCATACACATGACAGCTCTCTGCAAGGTATTATCCAGCCCAACGTGTCTACAGTGCCGTGTTTCAGAAATTCCAAGTTAGACAACACTAAAGTTTTATGTAATTATATCATGAAATATTTGTTTTGGGGGATTTTTTATTGTTGGATATATAATATTAGTGACTTTGCTGTGAGATCACTAGCAGGTAACTGGGTAATCCTGCCAACATTTATATACTACTCCCAATGACCACACTTTACAAGATTTTGAAGGACTCAAATGTCTATACCAACATCAGATTAAAACCCGGAAAGATTGCTTCACTCAGTGCCCTGGATGCTACCTGGAAATAAGATAACTGGATATACAAACACAAACGGTAAGAAAGAAGATCTGTCTGATTTGTCTTAGATGTGATATTTATCCTACAATTACAGATTAAGAGGTGAAGAGGAGGAGAAAGAACCCATCATTGTCTAGAGACATTTTCCAAATAGTATTTATAGTTTCCTGCGAGTGTAACCTTTTGCTTGGTAGATAACAAACTTTGTGCAGCATGCTGAGTCTGCCATTAAACATTTGCCTGAAGATCTGAGTGTTAACATCAGTGACAGGGTTTCCTAGACATGTCACATTTCCTCTGCCTGTCACGAAGAATTATAGCTTCTGTGACTCTCACTATAATAGCAGCTATTTGTGATATTTTAACCTGATGTACAGCCTCAGAAGAAAAACAACAGGAACAATAAAACATCTGCCAGGAACTTGCTTGAAGGAAGGGATTCTAAGTGTTAAGAGGATTCCAAATAAAAGAGCAAAACCTTGGGTGTCGAATACTACAGGATGTGAGTTCATTAACTTCCCTGTAATTTATGTCTTGATTATTTCCACATCCCAAAGGGGGAAATTCTAATTCACCTATGTTGGCTTTTTTTGGTAAAATTGTAGGCAAAGCCAGAAAATGTAGAGCTTAATTTTGTTTTTCTACCTTCATAGGCTCGGGCAGGAGAGAGGGCATACTACAATCAAACACAAAGTATTCTCTTTCATGAGAGTTTTATTCTTCTGTATAGATTCTTGCCATGGCTTGATTTTTGTTTTGTGGCAGGAACAGAGGGTGGCAGGGGAATTGGCTGTTTTCCTTTTTAATGAGAAACTCAGAGTCAAAACTATCGTCGGGATTTCTCCTTTCTTCCCCTCCAGCCTATCAGAGTCGAATGCTCACAACAGGCTCAGGAGCAATGAGCACCAGCTCTGTAAAGACCAAATCGACTAAACAAAATAAACCGTGTCATTTCATGCTAATTCAAAGACTCATTCCAACTGCTGTGTGATGAGGAAGCCAAGAACTGAACTGTAACCCAAACACAAACACATTGCATTGCCAGGAAATGGCTAATGCGGCCTCCCATTACACAGAGCTTTCAAAATGTTTTAAGCCTTGATGAATACATCATTTTGGAAAGAGTTCAAACATATGCAGCATTAAGTCTACAAATATATCTTTCTTACAAAATAATCCCACTTGCCTTTGAATGTGAATGGGGAAATGGAGCACTGGAGTCAAGGCCTGGAAATAGGGCTTCATCGTAATTTGCTCATCCGTTGGACTGCACCTAGTTGCTGTAGCCTCATCAGAGCACCTCCTCGCTCCATCTGTCTCCCTCTCAGAAAAGAAGCACAGCTACTCTAGAGTCTTACCTTCAAGAATGAGAGATACATTGCAAATCTCTTTAGAGTGCTCTGCGCTGTCATAAAACGAGTGTTTTCAAAGTCATTTTTAAAGAGAAAGAAAGGTAATTCCCTCCTCCCATAGAAGGAATACGATGAAGACTAAAAGTCCCCTTTGTGCCCATTTGTGGGACTGTACAGCAAAATCCAGATAGGCTATGAAACACAGTTAGGCTCCAGGTACTAACCATTTGCGAAAATAAAGCTGTTCCTAAAAATGGAATTGGTCATAGGTAAATCAGCATAACAAAAATATTCCCTCGCCGGGGCCCAAACACTTACAATACCAGCCCGGTTCGTTTGAGTTGAACTCTTGACTTATGTTAGTCTTGATCTAGACAATGAGATCTACTCTCAAAACTCCAATACACCCAGGAAGGCCTTCTTCCCAAAGGGCTCTAACTGGGTACCGTCAAAGTAGTAGGAAGACAGCAGTCAGAGCCCTCTGCTGGAACTGAGTTAGCCGTGCAAGTTAAGGGCTGCTCCTGCAGTGGAGGGGTAAGAGTTACCAGGGACATCTATGCCAGCTATTTACCTGGTTTTTTTCTCAGCTCTAACTTCATGCTTCTATCCTTTGCTCTATGAAGCCCAGGCCGGAGCTCTGCATACTGGCTTCCTGTTAAACCCGGATGATGTAAGGAGCAAAAATAAAACCAGAAGGTGGGAGGAGGCAAAAACGACTTCTTTCCTATTATTCCAACATGTTCCTGTCAGAGTCACTCCAGCAGGGTCTGTGGGTCTAGCATCAGCATGTGACTACAGCCAGCTTCTGAGTCACTTTCAGACCAGCCTCGGCAGCATGGGTACGGTGACTCAACAGAAACCTGAACACCCACTGGATGGGGCTTGCATTCCCAGCTCCTAATTTGGGGCCATTCCTTTAGTTTTCCTCAGTTCCAAGGGTGGTAGCTATTTTTTATTATTATCTCAGTTTTGCCTTTATGCTTTTTTGGCCCACTAACAGCTGTGTAATGTATCCTCTATATGAAATCCTGACTGTCGGCAATTCTTTGTACCACATAAGGTGCTCCACTTTCCATGCTGGATCCTGACAGTAAAGCATGGTGGAAGGTGAAAGTTTAGAAGAGGGAACGGTGGGGGGTTGGAGAAGTAATGGAAACCTGGGTCTGTAGAGAGGTCTGAGTCTTCCATTTGATGATCAATTAGAGGTGAGGATTAGACCTGCAGTGTCCAATTGCGCAGCCTTTAAAACGTGACTAGTGTGAGCAAGAGACTGAATGTCAATTATTTGTCAATAATCATTTGGGCTATTGAAAAAGTTTTTAGTGTGTTTGGAACAACTTAAGTAAGTGAATCTACTTTTTTCATTGTAAGTTTTATGAAATCTACGTAGATAGCAATTACCTCTGATGAAATGTTACCATACAAATCGATATGCTAGGAATAAAAAATAATGTATGTAAACACCTCAAATTTTACAATAATTTTATGTCAAAATGATACAATTTTGAATATAGCATGTTGAATTAAAGGTATTGCTGAAGTTAATTTCAACTTTTTTAACTTTTTGAAAGTGGTTACTAGAAGTTTTAAAGTTACATCTGTGATTTGCATCATACTTCTATTGGAAAGCACAGCTCTAGGCTCTTATTTCTCATACCTGCAATGTCCATGTTTTTCATCTAAACACATTACATTTGTTACTGTTCATTTAGTAGCATATAACAAAAGCCAACTCTAGATAACTTAATAAAAACAAATTGCAAGATACACAGACAACAACAGCAAGCAGAGTTGAAACTTGAATTAAGAACAGTCCTGTAAGAAAGCCTGAAGCACACAGCACTAGCCTGGGTTTGGTACCAAAGGACTCAACCTCTGCATACTTTCTAACTTCCCAACATGTTATTGTTTGGCCAGATGGCAAGCCAAATAACAGAAACACATAAATAGCAGAATCCAGATAAAAGACCATCCCTCTATATTCAGTCTAACAGTAGCAGATAATTAGCTTATGATGTCTGAATCATTCAATATGCTCTCAAATTTCACAACAAAGCCATCCACATGATTACAACTAATTTGTTATAAGTCAAGGTTCGCCAGTAAAATGGAAGTGAGGATTCTGGATTTGAGGTTGTGAGGAAAGAAATATAGAAAGATAGCATCAGCAATTATACCATACCCTTAAATCGTATATTTCTACATATTTCCACAAGACAGGCTTCCTATTAAGGTTGTCTCCTTTCTAATTATAAGAAAACTAGTTTTACACAGAAGTTTTCTATGTTACAGCCAATATGTCTCCATTACATTTCTTTAATTTCTGTAACAACATAAAGACCAATCAAGTAATATGCAAATTCTTATTAAATGTCTACTATGAAACAAAGCACTAGAGGAGGGGATATGGGCATTGAGGAGACAACAGTGTCTTCTTGGCAAGAAACTTGCAAAAAAGAGAAAGAGAAAATACAGACTACTACAACTTTGGCTTTGGAAGGGACTTTGGAGGTCACCTAATACAATCTTCTAGTCTATGGATAATTCAGCTCCTGCAACTCTCCCCAGGAGTGTTCAGCTTCTGGTTAAAGCTGCTTAAACAGGGACACAGAATTCACTGCCTTAGGAGCCTGTCTATTCCATTTTTGTACTGCTTTTATTTTTAGCCAGATCTTTGTGCAAAATCAAAAAATGCACCATTACAATTTCTACTCACTGGTCCTTTTTCTTTCTTTATAAACAATAGCCCTTCAAGTATTTAAAGTCCACTATCATATCCCCTGTCCTTTTTTTATGGACAGCATTGCCACAGGATGCTTTGTGATGGAAAAAAAAAAGGGTATTCCATGGTGAAATACACTTAGAAAAATAGAGTATATTCTAATCCTGTCTTGAAAATACACTTTTTGTTCTCTTGAAACTGTGAGCATTCTGCAGTGAGAAAACCCATCTACCTGCACTACAGCAAGCACTTTCCAAACACATTTGACCACAAAAATCTTATTTCTCCCAATTTCTCCTTAACACCACACATAATTATCGTGCAATAGAAAATTTATCACTTCATTCATTCATTCAACAAATACTGATGAAGCACTTAAATTGCAGCAGGCTTTGTGATATGTGCTGGGATCACTACAGCAGATAAAAATGATTGCTGACTTCCCAGAGCATAAAGTCTAGTATGAAAAATGAACAATTAAATGAGCAATAATATAAAAAGTTAACACAGAAATTGTTGGGGAAGTGCAATTTTACGGGAGCACACTTTGGGCACTGCTGCTGTGGGCTGAACAACCTCAGATTTTCCCTTGGTTCTTTGGACAGCATGGTTTCCAGGCTCTGCCTTTCTGGTCATTGCCGTTTCCCTACTCTGGTTTGTCAACGTCCCTCGGAAAGAGGACCCAAACTAAACCCAATACTCTAGGAATGGTTTGACCAGGAGCGCCTCAGATAAACACTGGATGAGAGGATTTGGGTGTTTGTTCAGGACATCGAACTTTACTTGATGCAGCCTGCTGTACAAATATAGAATGCTAAAAATAGTCCGGGCGCAGTGGCTCACACCTGTAATCCTGGCACTTTGGGAGGCCGAGGAGGGTGGATCACTTGAGGCCAGGAGTTCAAGACCAGCCTGGCCAACATGGCAAAACCCCATCTCTACTAAAAATACAAAAATTAGCTGGGCGTGGTGGTGCATGCCTATAACTCCAGCTACTCGAGAGACGGAGGCACGAGAATCACTTGAACCCAAAAGGTGGGGGTTGCAGTGAGCTGAGATTATGCCACTGCACTCCAGCCTGGGTAACAGAGTGAGACTCTGTCTCCAAATTTAAAAAAAAAAGTGTTAAAAATAACAAGAAAACAATAGCTTATTACAATAAAATGAGATATTCCAAAAAAGTTTATTAATGATAGACCAGAGAAAGCTAATTTCCATTGTGAGAGACTAGATAAGGCTTCAAGAAATATTTGAGTTGAATCTTGATAAGAGAGTAGAATTTGGATAGGAAATTCCTTCAGAATGTTCACAGAAACATAAAGACTAAATGAGATCTGGGAAAGTCAAATTTGACCATGAGCCCCCATAAGCCGCTTAGAAACATTGAAAGCAAACTCACAGTTCAGAAGCAAACTTGTGGCATCTAATCATAGATTCCAAGTTTTACAATGAAATCAGATGGCATATTAGAGGATTTATGTTTAGGGTGGCATTGACTGACCTTTCGAATGTCTTCCAGAGATCAAAGAATCTGCCTCCTCTCACCTAGTAGAATCTAGGTGGGAGTAGAAACAGAGACTGCTCATGTTAACAGTGGCTCAGGATGGGAAAAGAACACTCAGAAGACAGTGGTACCAGCTTAACTAGGAGAATCTGTACTGCAAGGAACAGGAGGTTTAACAAAGCTTAAAGAAGTGACCCTCTTATATATTAAGATGGTATCATAACTAACGTGTCATTACTATTAATAAGCAAAAGCAGCTGGGCGCAGTGGCTCATGCCTGTAATCTCAGCACTTTGAGAGGCCGAGGTGGGTGGATCACTTGAGGTCAGGAGTTCAAGCCTAGCCTGGCCAACGTGGTGAAACCATCTCTTCTAAGAAAAAATACAAAACTGAGCAGGGCGTGGTGGTGGGCTCCTGTAATCCCAGTTACTCAGGAGGCTGAGGTAGAAGAATTACTTGAGCCTGGGAGGCAGAGGTTGCAGTGAGCCAAGAGCACACCACTGCACTCCAGCCTGGGTGACAGAGCAAGACTTCATCTCAAAAAATAAATATTAAATTAAATTAAAAATAAGTTAAAGCAGCCCTGAGAGTCAAATGCGAAACAGGCTCAGACAGAAAAAGTCACAGAACAACTTCCCCCATTGCCCACCTATCCCTGTAGAACCCAGTACTGTGCTTGCTAAAATTGTCCCCAAAATTTGCAAAGGGAAGAGTAGACAATTCAATCTATTCTTCTCTTTTTGCCCTGATTAAACATTAGAGGCTATTCAAAGCAATAGCTGGGAAGCATTTTTTATTATTACCATTATCATTCCAGTTTTCATTCCTCCATGCCTCCTGTCTCGCCCATTAGCATGGATAATTGAGAGCTGGCATTTAAATCAGTAATATTTAACCACTAATAGCTCGATCCTAATGCTACCTCCTAACCTCACACACCATCTGACTGCACCTGGTCACTTTGAAGGACACTAATGTCCTTAACATCATAATTGGCCACAACTTATTGGTTACACATGAGAGGCCCTACTTTGTTTACTTTTAATTTGAGTTCCAGAAATGGTTCTATTCATCATCATCAAGGGAGAATCCACAAGGGCAAACTAAAAGCTATATGCTCAACACCCTGATGAAATCAAAAAATTTCAACAATCATCTGCAGGGGGTTTCTATACCCAGTTAAGACTTCCGAAGGGTGGGCATTTCTGAATAGCATTTTTCTATTTAATTTTGTTCTTTGATCTCAACATTTATTTGTATTTTCCCACTAATAATTTTAGTTTGCTGTAAAAATGACCAATAGCAACCAGGTATAGTTTACTTTCATCATTTCTTTTACTTGCTAGGTAGAAATATAGAAGGAAGGGAGGAAGGAAGGGAGGGAGGGAGGGAGGGAGGGAATTTATGAATTCTGCAGGAACAGAGTCAGATGAAAGAGAAGAATGATGGAAGCAGGAGAGAAACAGAGCCTACAAGCAATGTTCAGAGAAAAGCATTTGTCATAGATCTGACACATGCACGGTAAGTACAGCAAAACATGTATTAGTTTTTTTCTATGTGCGTGTTCATTTAATTGATGAGCTTTTCTATGAACCTTTTTCTATGTATGAGCAGGTAATGTTAGAATATGAATGGATACAAAAGAATATGAGAGCTATTGTCTTGCCCTTAGATAACTGAAAAGTTATGTGTTAGAAATTTCCATCCCTATGTGTCAGCCTAAATAATGGTCCCCCAACCCCCAAAGGCATCTAGGTTCTAATCCCTGGGAACTGTGAATGTTACCTTATATGAAAAATACCTTTGTGGATGTGATTAAATTACAGATCCAGAGATGAGGTTATCCTGGATTAGCCAGGTAGGCCCTAAACACAATCACATGTGTTCTCACAAGAGGGAAGTAGAGTGAGATTATTAGACTGCAGACAGAAGGTGAGAAGAGCATGTGACCAGCAGGCAGAGATCAGAGTGATGTGACTGCAGGTGAAGGAATGCCGCAGTCACCAGAGGCTGGAAGAAGCAAGGAATAGATTCTCCCCTAGAGCCTCCGGAGGTAGCATGGCCTTGCTGACACCTTGATTTCAGTCCAGTGAAACTGATTTTTGTCTTCTGACCTCTAGAACTGTAAGAGAATACATGTGTGGTGTTTTAGGCCACCAAATTTGTGGTAATTTCTTACAGCAGTAATAGGAAACGAATACACCCATATTTAAACAATAATAGGAAGCACCCAGTAGCTTTGAAAATAATTCCAAGCTGCCAAGTATTCCTCAGCAAAGAGGTTCTCTCCAGAGCCTTGAGCCATGGATCTCACAAGTTCCATATGCACCCATTGCAAGACCCAAAGGAATCACAATTCACCCTGAGAAAAGAGTTAGTACAGGAAGCCCATCCGCAGTGAAAAATGATCAAGGTGAACTGAATATGTAAATACTGAGATGACACAGAATATATTTTCAAAGTCTCTTTATGAGTCAGGAAAGATAAAATACCACCAAAAAGTTACGAAATAATGAAACTTTAAGAAAGGATTAAAAAAATGTAGAAAGAAATGTTCGATGAATGGAAGACATAGGAAGAAAAAACGTGAGTATAATTATGCTCAGGCTAGGTACTGATCAATAATTCTAAAGAAATTTCCAGTTTCCTTATGAAATCCTCCCTAAGGGTGAATCAGATTTTCCTTTTTATCTTCTCCACAATGAACCGAAGTGTGTAAGTCAGTGATTGAGAGGTAGCTAATTAAAATGCACTGGGAAAAATCAAAAAAGCTGTGCAGCTTGCCACTGGAGTTTTCAGTAGAAGTAAAGATGCCTAGATTTGAAACAAATCATTTTAGAGAAAAGAAGGGTTATTTCCTGCAATAAATCCCCATCAGGACGAATTCTCACTGGTTCCAGCCATGGTGATGGATGGTGCTCTCTGGGCTGGCTATGTGGATTGGATTTGGATGGGCCACTAAAAGTGCAGATGCTTATCTGAAACTTATCTGACAAGCCAAATCTCAGGGCTCTACAAAATTATGCTGGCATTCTTTCAAGATTAGTCTCTCTTGTGAGATGGCTGGCACTGTAGATTGGGGACTTGGCTCTATGTCCAGTGAGGATGGATTTTTTTCTTCACATTTTTTGGCATTCCTGGTGCAGGAAAAATAAAGCATGTGTGCACATCGACATACATAATCAAGCAAAGTGAAAACTACATTACTAAGATGTTTAAACTACCTACATGTGCTTCCTGAGAGCCTACTGTGTGCCTTATGGTTCCTGCTCAAAAACAGTTTAGAATAAAGTTAAGGAAACAAAGTCATTTATAAATTATTATAACATTTATAATATTTACAAATATCAGAAGAAACTCCTCAATTACAAGTAGTCAAAAAATGGAATAATCAATACAGCTCATCTGAGAAGTATAGAGGGCATCTAAGAATAGCAATGTGCAACTTAAACTGGACCATAATTAGAGTAAGATTTGGTAGTCCAGGTAAAGACCGACTTATGGTAAAAAGAATAACTGTTATTTGATGAATGCCTACAGTATGCTAGGCAGTGTTTGAAAATACACATTATTTCATTTAATTATTTCAACAACACAGTATAGGTAAGAATCTTTATCCTCATCTTACCCATGAGAAGAGTCAAGATATGGAAAAGTTCAATTTCCAAAACTCACTTCACCGATAAACAGCAAAATCAGAATTTAAAACTAAGACTCACAAAAAAAAAAACAAAAAAAAACACTCTCGATCAATATTCTCTCCAGGTGTTTTATCTTATTGATGTTTGTCAAAATGGAAAATCATGGTAGGTAGTTATTTCTGATAAACAAATCTGAGTGTAGGGTCGTGTAGTATAACGTAGTGTAGACTAGAAAGAAATAGAAAAAGGAGATTAGGTTTTGTCTTTTTTTTTCTTATGGCGTAACAGTCACAATCTTCATTCAAGAAGAAGGATGTCTGGAAAAGAATCTTTTCTTACATATATGTTTTTCTTGCTAAATAGACAAAACTTTTCCTTCCTGAGGACATAAAGTAAGAAAGTCCAGTTTTAGCATCGAGCTTGCTGCATTTGCTCCATTTGTTGTGTAAGTGTTTAAAGGACATTCTTTGTGTATCTCCAATATGCTACGAGTTGAAGGTTAATTTTGTAGTATTAAGTTCCTTTGCATTTGTGTTCATTTCTATTACTGCTATAACAGACTACCAGAAACTTAATGCCTTAAGACAATACAACTGTATTATCTCACAGTATCTGTAGGTCAGAAGTCCAGGTTGGCTAAGTTGCATTCTGTTCAAAGTATCACAAGGTCTAGGTCAGCTGATAAGTAACCCTAATTCCATCTGCAAAGTCCTTTTACTGCAGTACGTAGGTTAGTGTTTGATTGAATAACTGGGGGTAGGAATCTTGGCGATGCTGCTTTAGAATTCTACCACAGCATTTATTTGCTTATAGGAAATATTTTGTTTTATTAATAACAACAAATTAAATGTACTCAGTGCCGCAGCGTGGTTTCCATTTCTCCCTTCTACACAGTCCCACTGTCCTGGCCTCAGGAAGATTAAAGTCCCTTCTATAAATATAGAGCATGAGTTTTGAGAAGATGGGAAATGCTCAAAAACAGTTACGATCAAGTAATTTTTTCAAGCAGGTAATTTAGAAAAAATACAACTGTAAAACCCAGCTTCTACATTAATTTTCAGGATATTTCTTTTTGGAGGTCTTTATTTTTAATAATTTCAACTTGTCTTTTAGCTTTAGGGGGTATATGTGCAGGTTTGTTACATGGGTATACTGTCTGATGTTGAGATTTGGGATACAGTTGATCCCATCACCCAGGTAGTGAGCATAGTACTCAATAGTTTTTCAAACCTTGCCCCCCTACCTGCTCTAGTACTCCCCATGTCTATCACTGCCATCTTCATGTTCATGTCTACCCATATTTATGTTTAGCTCCTACTTATAAGTGAGGATATATGGTATTTAGTGTTTTGTTCCTGTGTTAATTTGCTTAGGATAATGGCTTCCAGCTCCACCATATTACTGCAAAGGATGTGATTTCATTCTTCTCTGTGGCCACATAGTATTTTATGGTGTATTTGTACCACACTTTCCTTATCAATCCGTGACTGATGGGCCCCTAGGTTAATTCCATGTCTTTGCTATTATGAATAGAGTGGCAACAAACATATAAGTGTATGTGGCTTTTTTTGGTATAATGTTCTATTTTCCTTTGGGTATATACCCAGTAATGGGAATACTGGGTCAAATGGTAGTTCTGTTTTAAATTATTTGAGAAATCTCCAAACTGCTTTCCACAGGGGCTGAACTAATTTGCATTCTCACCAACAGTATAAAAGTGTGTGTGTTTTTTTTCCTCCACAGTCTCACCAGCATCTGTTGTTTTTTTGACTTTTTAATAAAGCCATTCTGACTGGTGTGAGATGGTGTCTCATTGTGATTTTGATTTGCATATCTCTATTAATATGTTGATCTTTTTTTATGTTTGTTGGCCACTTGTATGTTCTTTTGAGAAGTATCTGTTTAGATCTTTTGCCCACTTGTTAATTGGATTGTTCATTTTTTACTTGTTTAATTATTTAAGTTCCTTATAGGTTGTCGATATTAGACCTTTGTTGAATGAATAGTTTGTGAATATTTTCTCCCATTCTGTAGGTTGTCTGTCTACTCTGTTAATAGTTTCTTTTACTGTGCAGAAGCTCTTTACTTTAATTAGGTCCCACTTGTCAAAGTGGGACAACATTCATTTTTGTTGCAATAATCATTTTTGTTTTTGTTGCAACTGCTTTTGAGGATATAGGCATAAATTATTTCCAAAGGCGGATGTCCTAAATGGTGTTTCGTAAGTTTTCTTCTAGGATTCTTATAGTTTGAGGTCTCATATTTAAGTCTTTAGTTCCATCTTATGTTAATGTTCGTATGTGATGCAGTTTCATTCTTCTGCATGTGGCTCATCAGTTATCCCAGCACCATTTATTGAACAGGAAGTCATTTTCCTGTTGCTTATTTCTGTTGATTTCTTTGAAGATCAAATTGCTGTAGGTGTGAAGCTTCACTTCTGGGCTCTCTGTTTCATAGGTCTCTGTGTCTGTATTTGTACCAGTACCATGCTGGTTTGCTTACTGTAGCCTTATCAAATAGTTTGAAGTTGGGTAATAGATACCTCTGGCTTTGTTCTTGTTGCTTAAGTTTGCTTTGGCTATTCGGGCTGTTCTACTTGATTTATATGAATTTTAAAAGTATTTTTTCTAATTCTGTGAAAAAAAAAATGATGCTTAGTTTGATAGGAATAGCGGTGAACCTGTAGATTGCTTTGGGCAGTATGGTTGTTTTAATGATATTGAGTCTTCCAATCCATGGGCATGGAACGTTTTTCCATTCGTTTGTGCCATCTATGATTTCTTTAAGCAGTGTTTTATAAATCTCCATGTAAAGATATTTCACATCCTTAATTAGATGTATTCTTAGGTTTTATTTTTTATGGCTATTGTAAGTGGAATTGTTTCTTGATTTGGCTATCAGTTTGAATGTTATTGGTATATAGAAATGCTGCTGCTTTTTCGCCTCTACGCAAATAAACTAGAAAATCAAGAAGAAATTTATAAACTAGATGCATACACCCTCCCAAGACTAAACCAGGAAAAAGTCGAATCCCTGAATAGACCAATAACAAGTTCTGAAATTGAGGCAGTAATTAATAGCCTAGCAAACAAAAGCAGCCCAGGACAAGATGGATTCACAGCTGAATTCTACCGGAGGTTCAAAGAGGAGATGGTACCATTCCTTCTGAAACTATTCCAAATAATAGAAAAGAGAGACTCCTCCCTAACTCATTTTATGAGGCCAGCATCATCCTGATTCCAAAACCTGGCAGAGACACAACAAAATAAGAAAACTTCAGGCCAATATCCCTGATGAACATCGATGCAAAAATCCTCAATAAAATACTGGCAAACAGAATCCAGCAGCACATCAAAAACCTTATCTACCACGATCAAGTCGCCTTCATCCCTGGGATGCAAGGCTGGTTCAACATACACAGATCAATAAACATAATCAATCACATAAACAGAACCAATGACAAAACCACATGATTATCTCAATAGATGCAGAAAAAGCCTTCATTAAAATTCAACACCCCTTCATGCTAAAAACACTCAATAAACTAGGTATTGATGGAACATATCTCAAAATAAGAAGAGCTATCTGTGACAAACCCATAGCAAATATCATACTGAATGGGTAAAAGCTGGAAGAATTCCCTTAGAAAACTGGCATAAGACCAGATGCCCTCTCTCACCACTCCTATTCAACATAGTACTGGAAGTTCTGGCTAGGGCAATCAGGCAAGAGATAGAGTGTATTCAAACAGAAAGAGAGGAAATCAAATTATCTCTGTTTGCAGACGATATGACTGCATATTTAGAGAACCCCATTGTCTCAGCCCCAAAACTCCTTAAGCTGATAAGCAACTTCAAGAAAGTCTCACAATACAAAATCGATGTGCAAAAATCACAAGCATTACTATACACCAATAACAGAGAAGCAGAGAGCCAAATCATGTGTGAACTCCCATTCACAATTGCTACAAAGAGAATAAAATACTTAGGAATACAACTTACAAAGGACACGAAGGACCTCTTCAAGGAGAACTACAAACCACCACTCAAGGAAATAAGAGAGGACACAAACAAATGGAAAAAAATTCCACACTCATGGATAGGGAGAATCAATATTGTGAAAATGGTCATACTGCCTAAAGTAATTTATAGATTCAATGCTATTCCCATCAAGTTACCACTGACTTTCTTCACAGAACTAGAAAAAAACTGCATTAAACTTCATATGGAACCAAAAAGAGCCCGTATAGCCAAGACAATCCTAAGCAAATAGAACAAAGCTGGAGGCATCATGCTACCCGACTTCAAACTATATTACAAGGCTACAGTAACCAAAACAGCATGGTACTGGTACCAAAACAGATATATAGACCAATGGAACAGAACAGAGGCCTCAGAAATAACACCCCACATTTACAACCATCTGATCTTTGACAAACCTGACAAAAACATGCAATGGGGAAAGGATTCCCCATTTAATAAATGGTGTTAAGAAAATTGGCTAGCCATATGCAGAAAACAGAAACTGGAATGCTTCTTTACATCTCATACAAAAATTAACTCAAGATGGATTAAAGACTTAAAACACAAAACCTAAAACCATAAAAATCCTAGAAGAAAACCTCGGCAGTACCATTCAAGACATAGGTATGGGCAAAGACATCATGACTAAAATACCAAAAGCAATTGCAACAAAAGCCAAAATTGACAAATGGGATCTAATTAAACTAAAGAGCTTCTGCACAGGAAAAGAAACTATAATCAGAGTGAACAGGCAACCTACAGAATGGGAGAAAATTTTTGCAATTTATCCATCTGACAAAGGGCTAATATCCAGAATCTACAAGAAACTTAAACAAAATTACAAGAAAAATCAAACAACCCCATCAAAAAGTAGGCAAAGGATATGAACAGACACTTCTCAAAAGAAGACATTTATGCAGCCAACAAACATGTGAAAAAAAGCTCATCATCACTGGTCATTAGAGAAACGCAAATCAACACCACAATGAGATACCATCTCACACCAGTTAGAATGGTGATCATTAAAAAGTCAGGAAATAACAGATGCTGGCAAAGATGTGAAGAAATAGGAATGCCTTTACACTGTTGGTGGGAGCGTAAATTAGTTCAACCATTGTGGAAGACAGTGTGGTGATTCCTCAAGGGTCTAGAACCAGAAAAATCATTTGACCCAGCAATCTCATTACTGGGTATACACCCAAAGGAATATAAATCATTTGACTATTAAGACACATGCACACGTATGTTTATTGCAGCACTATTCACAATAGCAAAGACTTGGAACCAACCCAAATGCCCATCAATGATAGACTGGATAAAGAAAATGTGGCACATATACACCATGGAATACTATACAGCCATAAAAAGCAATGAGTTCATGTCCTTTGCAGGGACATGGATGAAGTTGGAAACCATCATTCTCAGAAAACTAACACAGGAACAAAAAAACAAACACTGCATGTTCTCACTGATAAGTGGGAGTTGAACAATGAGAACACATGGACACAGGGAGGCAACCATCACACACTGGGGACTGTTGGGGTGTGGAGGGCAAGGAGAGGGAGAGCATTAGGACAGACATCTAATGCATGCGGGGCTTAAAACCTAGATGACCGGTTGATAGGTGCAGCAAACCACTATGGCGCACGTATACCTATGTAACAGACCTACACATTCTGCACGTGTATCCCAGAACTTAAAGTAAAATAAAAATAAAATACTTCTGCTTTTTGTACATTGATTTTGTATCCTGAAAGTTTACTGAAGTCATTTGTCAGCTCCAGGAGCCTTTCAGAGGAGACTTCAGGGTTTTCCAGGTGTAGAATCGTATCATCAGTGCAGATAAATAGTCTGACTTCTCCATTTCCTATTTGGATGCTTTTTATTTCTTTCTCTTGATTGATTGCTCTGGCTAGGATTTCCAGTACTATGCTGAATATGAGTGGTGAAAGTGGGCATCCTTGTCTCATCCCAACTTTCAAGGGCAGTGCTTCCAGCTTTTGCCCATTCAGTATGATGTTGGCTGTCAGTTTGTCATAAATGACTCTTATTATTTCTAGGTATGTTCCTTCACTGTCCACTTGGTTGAGAGTCTTTATCATGAAGTGATGTTGCATTTCATTGAATGCTTTTTCCATGTCTATTGAGATGAGAACATGGTTTTTGTTTTTAATTTAATTCTGTTCGTGCGGTGAATCACATCTATTGATTTGCTTATGTGGAACTAACCTTGCATCACAGGAATGAAGCCCACTTGATTGTAGTAAATTAACTTTTTAATATACTGCTGGATTCGATTGGCCGGTATTTTGTTGAGGACTTTTGTGTCTATTTTCATCAGGGATATTGTCCTATAGTTTTCTTTTTTTCATTGTGTCTTTGCCAGGGTTTGGTATCATGGTGATGCTGGCTTCACAGGATGTCCTCCTCCTCCATTTTTTGGAATATTTTCAGTAGAATTGGTACCAGCTCTTCTTTATATATCTGATAGAATTTGGCTGTGAATTCTTCTGGTCTGGGGCTTTTTTTGGTTGGTAGGTTTTTTATTACTGATTAAATTTTGGGACTCAATATTGGTCTATTTAAGGTTTTAATTTCTTCCTGTTTCAGTCTTGAGAGGTGGTCTGTTTCCAGAAATTTATCCATTTCCTCTGGATTTTCTAGTTTGTATGCAGAGAGTGTTCATAAGTCTGTGTTATTTTTTGTATTTCTGTAGGATTGATTGTAATGTCTTTTTTGTTGTTTCTATTCTAGGTAGTGGTCTATCATCCTGTTTATCCTTTCAAATAAACAACTTTTTGTTTCATTGATTCTTTATAGATTTTTGTGTCTCAATTTAATTCAGTTCTTCTCTGATTTCAGTTATTTATTTTCTTCTGCCAATTTTGGGGTTTGTTCTTGTTTTTTTTTTAATACCCGTAGGTGTGATGTTAGATTGTTTATTTAAGATCTTGCTATTTGAGATAGGCATTTGGTCCTATAAACTTTCCTCTTACCACCACTTTTGCTGCATCCCAGATATTTTGCTATGTTTTGTCTCCGTTTTCATTTATTTCAAACAATTTTTTGATTTCTGCCTTAATTTCACTGTTTACCCAAAAGCCATTTAGGAGCAAGTTGTTTAATTTCCATGTAACTATGTAGTTTTGAGAGACCTCAGAATTGATTTCTGTTTTTATTCCACTATGGTCCAAGATTATGGTTGCTGTGACTTCAATGTTTCTAATGTTTTGAAACTTGCTTTATGGCCTAGCATGTGATCAGTCTTAGAGCATATCTCATGTGCAGATGAGAAGAATGTATATTCTGTGGTTGTTGGATGGAATAGCTGTAGATGTCTCTATTAAATCCAATTGGTCAAGTGTCAATTTTAAGTACAGAATTTCTTTGTCAGTTTTCTGCCTCACATAGTCAGTGAGGCAGAATAATTCCTCACTATTATTGTGTGGCTGTCTGAGTCCTTTCGTAGGTCTAGAAGTAATTGTTTTATGAATCTGGGTGCTCCAATATTAGGTGTATATATATTTAAGATAGTTAAGTCTTCTTGTTGAATTGAACCCCTTATCATTATATAATGCCTGTCTTTGTTCCTTTGTACTGTTATTGGTTTAAAGTCTGATTTATCTGCTGTATGAATAGTAACCACTGCTCTTTTTAAATTTGTTTGTGTGATTTTTCTCCAACCCCTTACTTAGAGCTTATGTGTATCATTACATGTGAAATCAGACTCTTGAAGATAGCAGGTGGATGGGTCTTAATTTTTCATCTAATTGGCAATTCTATGCCTTTTAGGTGAGACATTTACATTCAAGGTCAATATTGATATATGAGGTTTAGATCTTATTGTGAAGTTCTTAGCTGGTTGCTTTGTAGTTTCCATTGTGTGCTTGTTTTATAGGGTCTATGGTCTGTGTAACATTCCATGGTGTATTTGTACCACATTTTCTTTATCCAATCCACAACTCATAGGCACCTAGGTTGATTCAATGTCTGCTATTGTAAATAGAGCAGTGACAAACATATGACTGCACATGTCTTTTTGGTATAATGATCTATTTTCCTTTGGATATATACCCAGTAATAGGTTTTCTGAGTTGAATGATAGTTCTGTTTTAAATTCCTTGAGAAATCTCCGAAGTGCTTTCCATAGGGAACTGCTTTTCTACACTGTACTTAAGTGTGTTTTTGTGGTAGCAGGTATTGTTCTTTCTTTTCCACATTGGAACCCCCTTGAGGATTTATTTTAAGGCTAGTCTAGTGGTAAAAAAATTCCCTTAGCACTTGCTTGTCTGGAAAATATTTTATTTCTCTTTTGTTTAAGAAGCTTAGTTTGATAGGATATGAAATTCTTGGTTGGAATTTCTTTTCTTTAAGAATACTAAAAATAGGCCCTCAATCTCTCCTGGCTTATAAGGTTTCTGCTAAGAAGTCCACTGTTGACTTGATGGGATTCCCTTTGTGCATGATCTGCCCTTTTTCTGTAGATGCCACTAAGATTATTTCTTTAGCACTGACCTTGGACAATCTGGTAACAATATGCCTTGGTGATGCTAGTTTTGTATAGCACCTCACAGGCATTCTCTGGATTTCTTGTATCTGGATGTATACCTGTTTAGCAAGATTAAAAACATTGTCTTGAATTATTCCCTCAAATGTGTTTTTCAGGTTGTTTGCTTTTTCTCCCTCTCTCTCAAGAATGCCAATAATTCATAGGCTTGGTTGCTTTGCATAATCCTACATTTCTCAAAGACTTTGTTCATTTAAAAAATGTTTTTCTTTATTTTTGTCTGACTGGGTTAGTTCAAAAGATTGGTCTTCAAGCTCTGAAATTCTTTCTTCTGCTTGGTCTAGTCTATTGATAAAGCTTTCCATTGCATTTTGAAGTTCCTTAAGTGAGTTTTTCAATTCCAGAAAATTTGACAGATTTCTTTTTAAGATGTTTATCTCTTCCTACATTTCTTGGATTGCTTTAGAAGTTTCTTTGTGTTAATTTTCAACCATGTCTTGTATATTGTTAAACTTTCTTGCAATCCATGCTTTGAAATCTTTTTTGTCATTTCTGAGTTTCCATTTTGGTTAGCAACCATTGCTGGAGAGCTAGTTAATCCTTTCGTGGTGTCGCTACACTCAAATTTCTCATGGTGCCATAATTCTTATGCTGGTTCCTTTTAATCTGAAATTTATGGCACTTCTGATTTTTGTAATTATCTTGTGGGTAGAATTACTTTTTCTTTCTTTCTCTATAATATTATTGGATTTTTGTTTTCCCTTTCCTCCACCTGCCAAGGGAGTGTGACTGTAGAGAATGTTGGGTAGGGTCTTTTGGCTTTGCTTTTGTAGCCCTATGCACTTCTGTTGGAAGATTGTTTCTGTTGGGCTGTACAGTTTGACCTATAAGCTAGTAGAAGGCACCTATGGGTAAGAGCCTGCTGTGGCCAATATGACTGTGTATATACTTGGTCGTTACTTACTGGGGGAAGTTCTCCATTACCTCAGGCAATGGGCTGATCTATGGAGTGCACAGTG
This sequence comes from Theropithecus gelada, assembly GCF_003255815.1. NCBI lineage: Eukaryota > Metazoa > Chordata > Mammalia > Primates > Cercopithecidae > Theropithecus > Theropithecus gelada. Next base: position 3,283,374 of record NC_037679.1, read on the forward strand.
GTCTGAGCTCCCTATTCAGGAGAGTGGGAGGCAAGATGGGCAGGGCCAGAACAGGTAGGTCCATCTACAGGTTCCCCAATGACAGGCACAGGAAACAGCACAAAGGGAGAATTCAGTGGGCAGTCACCAAGTTCTCTTGGCCCCAAGTTCTGTACAGGGAGGAGAGGTAGTCTAAACTCCCAATGCAGGAGAATGGGTGTTTCAGATGCTTGGTGATCTGCCTGGGCATAGAGTGGACAGAGTCCTTCCTGCTTCACTGTGGCCTCTGCACAGAAAGGGTGGGCCAGCTCAGGCTGTTGATTCAGGCCAGCAGTTGCTCTGATTGCCTGGAGATATCCCTGGGTGTAAAACAGGGAGGGCCTTCTGCACAGGAGGAGTGGACAATTCAGGCTGCTGAGTCAGATGAGTGTATGCTCCAAATGCCTGGAGATTGGCCTGGAAATGGAGTGTAGAGGACCCTGCTTCACCATGATCTCTGCAAAGGAAGGGTGGGACAGCTCAGGCTACCAATCTGGGCAAGCAGGTGCTTTGAATGCCTGGAGATCTACCTGCACATAGAGTGGAGAGGGCCTACTGTATCTCAGTCTTTGCCCAGGAAGGGTGGAGCAGCTCAGGATGCTGGTTTAGGCAAGCAGGTGCTCCAAATGCCTGGAATTATGCCTGGGGGTAGAATGAAGGGGGTCTCACTGAACCACAATCTATGTCCAAGAAGACGGGGGTGGCTCAGGCTGCTGAACCAGGCAAGCAGGGGTTCTGAATGCCTAGCGATCTGCCTGGGTGTGGAGCCGAGAGGGCCCCACTGCACCACAATCTCAGAGGAGCAGGCTGGGGCAGCCAGCAATGACACACACAGATCAGTTCCAGGTCTCCAAGCTGACTCCAGTTGCAAGTCTCATTGCCCAGGAGAAACCACAACTGTAGCAGCTCTCCTACCACCCAAGACCTGCAACAGGGAGAGTACAATTCCAGCACCTACTGCTGAGGTGTTTTCCACAATTCTGGCTGTGGAGGTCTCACTCCAGGGTGGGTGCTCCAATCTGGGCCTGAGAAAAATGCCTGCATGGCCACATTGCCAGGTCACCAAAGAATGACTGACTTTGTGTGCGTCTGGTTTAAAAATTGCATCCTGCTCTCCCTCCCAGGTCTGGGAAAATGCCTGCAACTTTTCCAGTGTCCTTCCCTCTCAGCATCTCCAAGCCTCTCCCCAAGTTAGCTCCAGGGCTTGGAAGGAACAAAATGCTCTCCTGCGGCCTGGGTTGCTCACATCCCCAGTGGAAAGGTACGTCACAGAAGGAGGCTTTCTGCCTCTCTCATGTACTGAGGCTTCACGCACTTCTATCAGCATGTTTGAGAGAATGCTGTTTGTCTGTATTCTCTTCCCCAGGGTCTAAGACCTCCAACTCTGTCTGTTTTCCAAGATGGTAGATGAGATGCTTTTAGTGTGCCCCAACCACTCAGAAATTTTTTTAAAGTTGGAGGTCTTAATTACCTAAATAACTCCTTCAATTCTTTATGTTCTAATAAAAGCCCATCTGGGGAAAATGCTTGCTGTTTTTAAAATCCCTCATTCTAAATCTATTAGTTTATTTTCCATATAGGAAGCAAGAAGAATTTCTGTGTTCAAAGTACTTAATATTGAATAATCTTTTTTGGTCCTTTCTTTACTTCTAAAGTCACCCCAGATAATGGTGAAAAAAAATCACTCTGACAAAATTTTTGCCAAGTTTCTATTATTTATTGCGGTGTTGGTGGCCCCTACTGATATAGAGCATAGACCTTTCACACATTAACAGTTTTGGAGGCACAGTATCCACCTCAACATACAGATATTTGTGGAATAATCCTGGTTCACTGCTCTAAAAGGACTTCCCTTCAGCCACTAATCCGTTTAGCATATAATTAAAGAGCTTTAAAAATCATCAGTCATCTTGCTTAGGGTAAGAAATAATTTATGCCAAGAGGGTTAGAAGGAATGCTGATTTCATTTATTTTATCTCCTTGGAGGGAAGGTAGACTGATAAAACCCTGTGCAAGATAGTAAATTTTTAAACTTATTCGGAAGGCTAAATTAAAACAGCAGACACATTGATGATTTGTGAATATTCTTTAATCTCTCTATGTCCTCCTTTTTGGGGGAAAAACGTTTTACACAAACATAACACCACCTCCCAATTCTCCCTCACTTGTAATGGTTGAGTTTTTTTGTTTTTTTTTTTTTTGTTGTTGTTTGTTTTTTTTAATGTTTTTTGAAGTCAGCATCTTCTCCATTTTTTTCATTAATGAATAAATAATATATATATAGCAGATATTCAAATTTTAGATATAGTTAGGTTGAGTAAGTGCTGGCTCATCCACATATTTTTCTTCTAAAAAATAATATTGCAGCTCCACTTAGGAGAAATGAGCCCTTTCTATGTTGTTAATCATTTGTGTAAGTGCAACGTGAGGTGGGAAATAGGATGCATATGCTTCAGGAGTCTGGAAATACTAAAAGAAAGTGCAGGCTGAGCATCATTAATTTGCACTGAGTACACAGGGTAAGCAGGATGGGCCTACCTGAAGGCATTAAGATTAACTTAGCCTTACCACTAGCAGAGTTACGCTGAGATCATTTTTGCAATGTTAGAAATACAGTAAATCCTCATTTAACATCATCAATAGATTAATGGAAACTGCAACTTTCAGCAAGATGGCATCATAAAACAAATTTTACTCTAGGTTAATTGAAATAAATAAGAATTAAGTTTCTATAACATATTTCTGGTCAAAAAACATCACTGAACTTTTAAATAAAGACCAAAACCCTTGTAATATTAAGCACTGAAGTAAATGTGAGCTATACATACATTTAAGAAAGAAAAATAAAAACAATTAAGATCATTATTTACCCAATTATTCCAGGTCATGGCCAAGGGTAGCAGACAGGGCCCAAGGCAGGAACCATCCCTGGACAGGAAACCATTCCACTGCAGGGTACACATACATACAAATACAAACACACACACACACACACTCAGGCCGAGACAATGTAGTCACACCAGTGAACCCAATGTGCACAGCTTTGGGTTGTGGGAGCAAACTGGAGTAGTCAGAAAAAACCCACACAGATTTCGGAGGGCATGCAGACTCCACACCGACAGTGGTCCCTGCCAAGAATCAATTTTCTTTTCTCATTTATGTTATAACAAAGCAACATTGAGTGAAATTATGTCATTTGAGAACCTGCTGTATAAAAATATCAACTGTGCAACAGTATCTGCTTTTTTTTAAAAAAAAAGAGCTAAAATAAAATATTTAAATTAAGATTCAAATACATGCTTTCATCCATTGAACAAATGTCGGTTGAGTATTAATGAGCAAGAAACGGTGCTATGAGGTATTCAAAGATGTGGAATGAGCAAATGATTTCAAGTCTATGTTTCTCCACTGTGAGTCCTTAAATACTCAAATCCCTTCACAGTTCTCTTTATTCTTCTCTAAAAAATGAAAGTGTTTTTGTATTAATAGGATGCACATGCTTTAGAAGTCTTGCATATAATAAAAAACTAATTTAGGCAGACTAAGATAGGAAGGGAGGCTCATTAAGAAGCCCAGACATCATTCTGACATTGAGTTCAGTTTTATGCAAGAACTTGAACCATGACACCAAAATTCTCCCACTTCTCTGCTTTGCCTTGTGCTGTTAGCTCCATTCTCACGCACTCCATGGTTATCCTTGGTCTGGCTCACACAGTCCCCCCCCACCCACTTGCCAACCCAGTAGAAATAGCACCTGCCTCTTTCCTAATATCCAAATATGTCTTTGCATCTCATTGCTCTGACCACATGATGTGCTACTTGCTGCCGGTAGCTGGGAGAATGTGATGCACACATGTAAAGCCCAGGGGGACAACAACTGCCCTGAACAGAAAGGAGCAGAGTTATGCAGAGAGAAACCAGGCTGCTGTTGTAGAAAGAAGAGTGAAGAAATGCTGGCTTGCCAAAATGAAACTTTCAGGCAAGATCATCTCAATGATTCCTTCTGGTGCTACTCTTCTGTGATGAGCTGAATTATGTCTCCCCAAAATTCATATACTGAAGCCCTAATCCCCAGTATCTCAGAATGTGACCATATTGGGAGATAGACCCTTTAAAGAAGTGATTGACATTGAATGAGGTCATATGGGTGAGCCTTAATCCAATCTGACTGGCATCCTTGTAAGCAAAGGACATGAGGACACATTGAGAGACACCAGGGATACGTGTGCACAGAGAAAAGACTGCATGAGAACACAGTGAGAAGGCAGCTGATATGTTTTGGATCTGCATCCCTGCCCAAATCTCATGTTGAATTGTAACCCCCAATGTTGGAGGTGAGGCTTGGTGGGAGGTGACGCCTGGTGGGGGGGTAGCTGGATCATGGGGCAGATTTCCCCTTTGTGCTGCTTTCGTGATAGTGAGTTCTCAAGAGATCTGGTCATTTTAAAGTGTGTAGCACTTACCTGTCCCCTTGCTCCTGCTCCTGCTCCTGCTCCTGCTCCTGCTCCTGCTCCTGCCATGGAAGGTAAGCCTGCTCCCACTTCACCTTCCACCATGATTGGAAATTTCCTGAGGCCTCCCCAGACGCAGAAGCTGCTATGCTTCCTGTACAGCCTGTGTAACTGTGAGCCAATGAAACCTCTTTTCTTTATAAATTACCCAGTCTCCAGTAGATTTCTATAGCAATTTGAGAATGGACTGAGACAGTAGCCACCCTCAGGCCAAAATCTGCCAATACCATAGTGTTGGACCTCTACCCTCTGGAACTGTGAGAAAATAAATTTCTGTTGTTTAAGCCACCCAGTCTATGGTCATTGTGCTATGGGAGGCACAGTGGATTAATACATCTTCTGAAAAAGACATGAATTTTTCCTACCAGATCTTTGCCCTATTTTTAGAGAAAATACATGGTGCAGCCCTAACCTTTCTTTATCTCCACCACATACACATACAACACACGCACACACATTCTAAATACGCAGCTACAAGGTAGTTATGTTGACAAATGTCATGTGAATGATGCAGCAGGCCAAGAAAGAGAAGGCGTGGTCCCTATTTTCAGGTGCTTCTAGTTAAATCCTGAAATTAAGGAGCAGATGAGGCTATATACACAGGCTAAAGGAGTGGTTCTCAACTGGGTCACTGGATTCAAGGCACGCTGGGTATGTTTTCTCAAAATGTTTCTCATAGTAAACATTTGACCACCCTGCATTTGAAACTTCTTATTCGTGAAGAATTGTCCACCTTATAGATACCATTAGAGAAGATGATAGTGACAGCTACCTGCCTTCCCTGCCTTCCTTGCAGCTGGGAACAGGAAGAAACCTAAGTTCTGCTAACTAGACACACCTGCCTGGACTAAATCTACAAACAAGACAGAACTGGAGGGACTCTCTGGAAGTGGCAACATCGCCAGCAGTGAGAGAGGGTTTCTGGAGTAGAAAATGGCAGCACTGGGAAGTGCTAGGTGTTAGCTGGGTCCACGGTACAAGCTGCAATAATATCTGGGCTGTGTCCTGACAGGGCCTGTCTGCTGCATGATTCCAGACAACATTACTGATCCCTGTCCAGCCTTGGACCAAACTGCCCCACATCTATCTAACAAATTTGTTTTCTGCTCACAATTAGTCCTGCTGCATGTGAACAGAAAACCCTGACATTCCCCCTTAAGTGAGCTCTTTACTGTCCCAACTGTCCGAAATATTGTTTTATGTATTTTCCTTGCCACAAAATGTGTCTCATCCTGCACAAGACCACATGAGTCACTTGGCTCTGAGTTGCTCTATCATGACAATATATATCTTCATTTAAAGCAAAGATATATTTTAAATATTGATGTCAGTTGCATATCTACGAACTGTGTGACATGCAGAAATCTGAAGAAACAGTGGGTCACAGCGTGGATGGATCACTCAGTTTCTGGAGGAAGAGTAGATACAGGCTAGGGCAATGGCAACCAATCAGGTGATCACTAGAATCTTCTGAAAGCTTTTGTTTTCAAATAAAGATGCCAAGTTCTGCCCCCAGAGACACTTGTACACCTAGAGTATAGTTCAGGAATATGAATTTACATAACTCTCCCTAGAGTCATATGATACTGTCCAAATTGACCAAATAGGAATAAAGATTCAAGTTGTGAAGGTAAACAATTAGAGGACTAAAATATAAATAACAAAATTGGGGAAAGGTGGGATAGAGGAGGAACCATTATATGAAAGCTAAATACCTTAATTTTCATGACGAGCAGTCAATAGTGACTAAAGATGATAAATCGAGAAATAGACTTAGAAGCGTATTACTCAGAATTATGGCAGCAACGATTAGGAAAAACTACAACTGAAACTTTTTAGTTTCTGGCTTATCCCACTCCATCCCATAGTCACTTCCTGTACATTATGCTCTCTTTATCCCGTACCTCTTCATACATTCCATCTATAAGCCTTTCATTTTTTTATTTCAAAAGTTACAGTAAACCCCACTAGACAAGAATTTCATCTGTCCTGTTCACTGTGTCCCCCCAATTTGAACAGTGCCTGATATATAGTAGGTGCTTAATAAATCTTTGATGAAGGCAGAGGGAAGGAAGGAAGGAAGGAAAGAAGGAAGGAAGGAAGGAAGGAAGGAAGGAAGGAAGGAAGGAAGGAAGGAAGGAAGGAAGGGAGGAAGGGAAGGAAGGAAGGAAAGGAAGGAAAGGAAGGAAGGAAAGGAAGGAAAGGAAGGAAGGAAAGGAAGAAAAGGAAGGAAGGAAGGAAAGGAAGGAAGGAAGGAAGGAAAGGAAGGAATGGAAGGAGGGAGGGAAAAAGACAGGCATAAGGTACAAAGCTCTGAGGAATATAAAAAGGATGGCAGAAATTTACATTTTATGTAATGCTATTTGAACCATTTGAACATTTTTTACCATAAATATATATTATTTTCCAATAAAAAATTTAAATGTTCCCCTAATAGTTCTGATGAATAGCCAGAATTGAGCACTGGACTCAATGAAAATACTTACAAAGTCAGAGGAAAATTTAAAATTAGCTATGGGGGAGGGCTGCTGATTTTATTGGCAGGCTTTTTAGTATTCCATTTTTTATTTTATTACTATTTTATTACTAGGCTTTCCCTTATGTCATGTGATGTGAGTAGCTTGGAAAGAGAGTACCCAATCTTTGCCTAGATAATTTCACAATTATCCATCCTTTTATTCAAAAATCTTTCCCAGATTGATTATTCTAGTGAAAATATAAACACTCCATGGGGGGTTAATACACATTATGTAATTAATATCCTAGCATAAACTTCTCTCATTGTTTAATCACCTTCTCACCCTGTATAAATGCCAAAGCACAGAATAAGAAGGGGATATACCTCTCTACAGGATCCGCATTACAGATGTTTTGTGCGATGAAGGACATGGGTTTGACCTCTTTAATCATTTGCCATTACACACAATTGAAAGCAAATATGGAACTTACAGCTCCATCCTTTCTTCTCTTTTCAGAAACTGATTTTAATACCAAGTAGTAAGGCTTTTTGCAGAGTTTGCTGCATATGTATAAGAACTCAATTTGGAGCAGTCTCAGATATTCAAGTTTACTGATAATTCAGCATTTTAAAGGGAAGAGGAAATAAGTGAGTGCCAATGGCTTGTCCCTGCTCGTGTTCTCTTGTATCTGCTCTGCCCTGAAAGAGAAGAAGGCTCAAATATACTGAAAAGGCTGCCATGGGCATATATGGAGACTGCCATGGACATTTTCAAAATCACTTCCCTTCTACATGGAAAGTGGGGACTCTCTTCTGCCCCGAACAATACAGATCCAGAGTTAAGGACTTAGAGTGACCCAAGGCTCTGGAAGCACAAGGTCAGGTCTCAGGACTTACCATGCAGGCTTCTGAAAGTAACAAGGTCACATCACATTAATTAGCTATTTCATTCATTTTCAGATAAGACAGTTTGCTTTTCTTCTACATACTCTCCAGTACATACAAGATGTGAATCTAAACACTACAACACTATTTTTTAGAAAATTAAACCTATCAGAATTCTACATCCAACTAAGGTTGACCCATGTAAATACTTACCTTAGGAAACAAAGCATTCATTTCACTGATGTGTCATTTCTCAGAACATTGTCAGAAGTCGCCCTTGGAAATTGCCTTCAGAAACTATAGTACGTTTTTTTAAACTTCACAGTAATAGAAAGTAGTTCTTCAGAAATATAATTGACTTAGAACAGCTATTCTCAAAATTTGGGGTCTCAGGATCATCTTACACAGGTAAAAATTATGGAGTATCCCAAAGAGTTTTTGTTCACGTGAATTATACTATCAATACTTGCCATATTAAAAATTAAAATAGAAATTTTTAAAATGTTTATTGATTAATCCATTTTAAAATAGCAATGTAAATCCATTATATGTTAACAGAAAAACATTTTTATTAAAAAAAACACTGTTTTCTCAAACAAAAAAAATTTGAGATAAGTAGCATTATTTTATATTTTTTGTAAATTATATTAATATCTTGCTCAGTAGAACATAGATTTTTATGTGTTTCTGCCTTCAATCTGTTATAATATTATTTTTAATTGAAGTATATAAAGAAAATTCAGATTCTCACACATACGTACTTGAGGAGTGGATTGTTTCAACAGCCTTTGCAGGTAATTATGATAACCTTTTTTGATATTATGCCAAAATCAACAAGTGGTACTCAATGGTTAGATGCAAAGTGAAATCTGAAACTACATCAATAAACTTTTCACACACTGTTACATTAAAATCCACTAGTTTATCTTGCACTTTGAAAGAATCATTTATCCATGCACAATTTTATAACATCATACATTGATTATTTGGAAAATATTGGTTTGCTGAGTTGTGCAGATCTTCCAAATATTGACACATTTCATTACACAATATTATCATGTGTCATGAAATCTTTGGAAAACTCTACTGTACTCTCATGAGAAAGTAAGGACGAAAAACACAAATAATTTCTTTGTATTATTATAATATATAAGTTTGGCTTTGTGAACCTCCTGAAAGAACCCAGGATACTCAGAGCACACCTTAAGAACCACTGATTTAAAGGATGAGTTAAAAATCTTTCAGAGTCCAGTCTAATAAGGCATATTTCCAAATTAAGCAAAATAAGACAAATAGTTTAGAACTTAATAATTTCAGAAACTGAAACCATTTTGTGGGAATATGAATTTCAATGAATGTTTTCTGTTGTCAGTTATTTTTATTAATGTCAAGTTCCATCCTGTTATATGATACAAGACAGTTCATGAAGTTGGCCCACCTTAGGTGTCAGGGTTGCCCCAAATCACTCAGCCAGTTAGAAACTGAGCTGTATCAAAGTCCACAAAACTTAATATTGTCACAACAAAAATATTTTTATTTTTCAAACTGTAGATAGTGGCCCACTTACTTCAAACAATACTCAAAAGGTTCATGTTTAGTATAAGAAATAATTTGGTTATTCTATAAGGTTTATTGAAAAAGAATTTTCTGTAGCTCTAATGCAAATGTTCCTACCTGTTAACCCTTTTTAAACTGTAATTTATGATTGTAGAATTTAATAGCTATGAAGAACTAAGATGTGATCTAGTCCAATAACCTCATTTTACAAGTGGTAAAAGTAAAAATCAGAAAAGCAAACTGAATAACCACTCTGAAACTGAGCTGAAACCAAACTCCAGCTCACATGGCATGTTGTTTAGCATTCTTTGCACAGACTAAGAATGTTTCCAAAAGAAAATACCTCAACTTATTTGTATTTCCCATTTATGACCCAATCCAAATGGGATATGTGCAAAAATTTTTCCATTGATTCAACAATAATTTAGACCTTTTTATCCAAAAATAAACACATCAATTGTTAAGTCATATTTTTGTAACCCACCTATAAGTCACAGGTGACATCTTATTAATAAGGGACAAAGAAATATTGAAATAATTTAGTGAAATGCCCACACATTGCAAAGCTAACCTCAGTCGAAAGATTATTATCTATTTTATCTGCCTTGGTGCCATTCTTTTAAATGTAATAAACTAAGCTTCAGGGTCTTGAAATAGGCAGTAAAAATGATACTTACCAAAATTACTAAGGATAGGTGCAGTTCCATTAAGGAAGCAATAATCCCTTTGAAATCAGTCATTACCAGCAGTTTTTTGCTATGGGCCATTAACACTCTAACTAGCAAGTCATTAACAGTGGTAATAACCAATTCTGAGGGGATTATTGCTCGAATAAACTATATATTATAATTTTTAAGCTTTGTAAAAATTTTCACACTTTTATGTTAACCTTTGAATAATAAGTAAGTGTGGACAGAATTAGCCAAGATTATTACTGGCTCATTTTTTAAAACATAAATATTTATCTCTCTCCTTCTGTCCATTCCTATACATTTGCCTATAATGTCTTTAACATTTGAGGATAGTGCTTCTGGTACCACCAAAATGTAGACAGTTTTGCTATTCTCTTTTTATGTAATATCCCTAAAGACTGTGTAGTGGTTTGCAAATGATTTCTGTCATTTAGAGCCAAGCATTACCATTCTTTTCATCTTTTAAAGTCCAAGCCCACTGGAAGTCATTTTTTGTCCAATGTCATCTGCATCAATTTGCTTTTTTTTTTTTTTTTTTTTTTCATGCCAGAAATACTGAGTGACTTCTGTAATGTAGTGATGTGTTGAAACTCCGCAGCTTCCTCTAGGTGCAAAAGACCACACTCAACATAGAAACGACCCAATTTAGGGGAGCGGGGCAGCAGAAAATGTTACTTAATATTTAATCCATAGTGGTAGCCCAGAGGTGAACACCTTAGCCCCCTCATTGCCCCAGGACACAGAAGCACCAGCATGGCTTTTCCTGGTACCTTTTACCATTCTGGTTATAATAACTTATTTTTACTTCACTCTAGATCTATAGGGAAGTTGTGGAGGGACTTCTCTGAGATATTTGGTTAACATCACAGCTTGATATTTAGATAAATTTACAAAATATAAAGCAATACTGGGTAAACTTAGGCCCCCTCTAAAAGGATGAGCTAAATGAAGAAAGTCATGGGATATGTGAAAAGATCTTGGGAAGGAAGAAAAAACCTGAGTTGTGGAGAGAACCGCTGATCTTCAAAAGAATCACACACTCTTCTTTGCTCAGAAACAGTTTATAGGTATAAGAATATTTTATTAAACATATGATTAATGTTGTCTACAATTGTCAAGAAGATGCTGCCTCTGTGAAATTTATAAAAATGGAAGAGAGCAATCCAAGATAAAGACTACCAATTTAAAGCCACACTATAACAAAAGTGGAAAGTAAATTCAACACTAGAGAAGATGAACAAATGAATTAGTAGATACATTTGAAAAGTTTCTTAGATAAAAGGATAAAAATAAGACTAACAGATAAGACTGCATAAAAACAGGAAACTTTTATGTATAACCAAATTTCACAAGCTGAATTTTTTAAAAACAGGAAAAATATTTGCCAAAAAAAAATTTCACAAAAGGTTAATAGCCTTAATTTTTAGGAACTCACAGAAAACAATTAAAAATACTGACTCATTTAGGTAAGTGAACAACAAACAATTCAGTAAACAGACATGTGTAGCAATATTTACCCTATTTAGTAAGCAAGGACATAAATTAAAACAAATATTATTTTCACTATCAAATTATAAAAATCTAAAAGCCTATAATATCGGGAGTGAGGAACTTTTGTGCTCTGCTGGAAGACATGAAAGAAACCATCCCACCTCACCTTTGCTCTAAAAGCAATTTGGCAGTTTGGGAAGATAACAATACATTTTGAGATCTGAGAATCTAAAATCCCTCCATAGGTAATACCGTGCCACTGACCCTGTTTCCTGTGAGAGATGGAGTCTATGTTCCCTACTCTGGAATCTGGGTAGGAGTCTGAAACTACTCTGACCAAGAAAGCGTGGAAGATGCATGCAATATGCCTTCCAAAGTTAAATCATAGAAAGAATACAACTTCCACCTGGTGCTGTCTTCTGGTGCGATGCTGCCCCTGGGAACCCAGCCGCCACAGTGTGAGGAAGCCAAGCAGCCACACGAAAAAGCCACATCCCACTGCAGTCTCAGCCATTCTAGTCTCCCCAGTCAACTACCAGCATCAACTGCCAGATATCTGTTGATGCCAAGTGAGAGGAGGTAAGCTTTCTCCACCAAGGCCTCCCCAGATTGGAGATTCATGAGCAAAATGTTTTTATTCCCATCCCCACACAAGTTTAAACAGTGTGGGTTTAGAAGTCTTCATCCTGGCAAAAGGAATGCTTCCAGCAAGGAATACAACAATGGTTCTGTAGAACTGGAAGTTAACATTACCACTCAGCCATTCTGGCTTCTCCATACCAATGAACCAACAGGCAAAAGGGGTGCTACTGTACTGGCCGGGGTCATTAATCTTGATCAACAAAGGGAAACTGGTTGCTGCTTAGGATAGACTATGTCTAGACTAGAACCTGAGACTCTTTGGGGGCACCTCTTAGTACTTTCTGACGAACATTTAGAAGTGTGGTTACTGGTAGTAAATATCAGAGGTTTATAAACTTCCCAGAGAAACTTATCAAATGTTTTGATCCAAGGCAAAGACCAAAGGGACATTCTCAGTCACCAACTTTATACGGACAGTCAGGAACACAAAGAGCTTGTGCGCAAAAAGGAAAAACCAGACCACCTAGGTTCTGGAAGAGTGAGCCCCTTAAACTCAGTAGAAGTTCCCTCTCCGAAGCATCAAGTTCCAGGAAGTCTAGATGGCCAGACTGGATGGAAAAAAAAGAGGGACAAAATCGCTTGTCACTTGCCACTGTACACTTCCACATTTCATCAGTTCTAATTCCAATGGTGAAGTTTCTATCCTCTCAAATTATAGCAGCCCAATATGACTTACACAAACATCTATGTACCAGTAAGCTCACACATAAAAATTAGAACACATTTTCCTTTTCTTTACGAAGATGTTCAAATATTCAGAATCTGGTTTCTAAACAGGATTTCGTTACTAAAGGAAAGAAACCCTTTTATGTTTCTTGCAAGTTTTAAGGAGAGAAACTGAATAGATCTTTAAATTAAAATTGTTTCCCCATTTGAATTCAGCAATAAAAATAACTTTATTACCTGAATACCTGAGTACATTATCTTTAAAAATCAATTGTAACATTACCATCTATTAAAAAGCAAAAATAATGAAATCTTGTTTTCTGAGCTACACAAATTTTGAAATCAATCAAAGCCATAGTTCAATACAAGATCACTTAGAAGTTAAAAGACATTATCATATTAAAAATCAAAGCTTTCAGACATTTAGCTTTACTTAAAAGTCACCCGATATTAAATTGGAATGTTTCACTTACATAAATTCCCTTTAATGAAGATCTTTGTACATCTTCTCATCTATATTAGTCCCTGATGATTATACCCCAAGGATATTAAAATCTCAGTCTGTCAAAATCACCAGAAAATATCTTCAAATGTACACTTAGCAATCTTCGCAATCTGAGTTGGTAGTGCAAAGTATTTATTATTTATAGCTAGGATGCTGCGTTTGTCACTTTGCAAGTGAGTTTTAAAGTAGTTGCCCAATTGCTGGCTTCAATTGAATGACTGAATCTTGAGAAAAGTTAGAATCATCAACATAGAAGAATTGTTGAAGACATTCAAAACTGGCAAGACGTTGGATGTAGTGGCTCATGCCTATAATCCCAGCACTTTGGGAAGCCCAAGGCAGGAGAATTGCTTGAGTCCAGGAATTCAAGACCAGCCTGGGCAACTTGGTGAAACCCCATCTCTACAAAAAAAACTACAAAAATCAGCAGGGCATAGTGGCACATGCCTGTAATCCCAGCTACTCGCAAGGTTGAGGTAGGAGGATGGTTTGAGCTAGGGAGGCCGAGGCTGCAGTGGCCAGAGATTGCCCACTGCACTCCAGGCTGGGTGACAGAGTGACCATGTAAATTGGCAAGGTAAAAGCTGGTGTCAGAATAGCTATGGAAACACAAAAGTTGAAAAAAGTTAAAAAAAAGCTCATAGACAATAAGATGTTTGAGAGAACACAGAAAGGAAGGGAAATATTTGGTTGAACATATACATTTCCTTTATCTGAATTTGTCTGGATTCATTTCATTAACCTACAAATGGATCATTCACATGAGCTATAATCTCCAGCCAAAAAAATAACCAAAATATGTAAATAGCATTTAAATAAAATACCATGTAACTCAATTTTCAGTCTTTCATCACTTCATGGTCACCTTCTTCATGAAAGTGTTCTTAATTTTCTGTTAAAGGAATTCTGAAAAAAATGATGTACCCCTTCACCAATGTATTTGGTTGAAAATTAACATTTTCATCATAACTTTCATGGTTGCAAAGGATCTAATTTTTAGCATGTCAGAAATATTAACATTTTTGATAAAACTATTACCTCATTCATTTAAATATATTCAATGGATTCCAAGTATTGTGCTTTCTTATTTAAAATTTTAAGATCTCTGAAATTGGGATGACTATCATTATTGCTCTAGTCAAGTGTCAGGCATGCTTATGCATGTCAGTGACTTAGAAGAAAATTCCAGAGAAAATTGTATTTAAGAAATGCTATAGGCTTACACCTATAGGCTTAAACCCAGCACTTTGAGAAGCCAAGGTGAGAGACTCACTTGAGCTTAGGAGTTTGAGACCAGCTTGGGCAACCAAGTGAGACTCCCATCTCTACAAAAAAAAAAAATTAATTAGCCAGGTGCTAATTAGTCCCAAACTACAGTTCCCAGCCTCTTGGGAGGCTGAGACAGGAGGATACCTTGAGTCCAGGAGTTTGAGGTTGCAATGAGCTATGATTGTGCCCCTGCACTCCACCCTGGGTGACAAAGCAATATGGAAGGAAGGAAGGAAGGAAGGAAGGAAGGAAGGAAGGAAGGAAGGAAGGAAGGAAGGAAGGAAGGAAGGAAGGAAGGAAGGGCAGGCGAGGGGAGGGCAGGGGAGGGGAGGGGAGGGGAGGGGAGGTAGGCAGGCTGTAGCACCAAACTGTGATGGCTCAGAGGAAAAGCATAATTGATGGTAAAGATTCAAATAAGTCTAAAAGATTTCTTTCAATACATATAGAATAAAATTTCTAAGTAAGTGATTAAAAAAGTCATGTCGGTTTCAGTTACAGAATTTTCTCTTAGTGAAACAAAAAGTAATAGTGGTAACTTAGATTTAATAAAATAGGAGATTATGATTATTTAATACTCACTGATATCCATTTTATTACATGAATAAATTATTTTTATGGTGGTAAAATACGTAACATAAAATTTATTATTTTTGCAATTTTTAAGTTTAAAGTTAAATTGCATCAAGTACATTCACACTGTTGTGCAATCATCACCACCATCTGTCTCCAAAATGTTTTCATCATCTCAATCTGAAACTTTGTACCCATTAAACAATAACTCCCCATTCCACCTCCTTCCAGCCATTGGTAATCACCATTCCACTTCCTGTCTTTATGAATTTGGCAGTTCCAGACATCTCATATAAGTGGAATCATACAATATTTGTTTTTCCGTGGCTGGCTTACTTCACTTAAGATAATGTCTTCCAGGTTCATCTATGTTATAGCATGTGTCAGATTTTCCTCCCTTTTTAAGCCTGAATGATTTTAATGCAAATGCACGATTTTGCAATGTGATTGTATTTATTCAGCCTTAATATTCATACAATGACACTTACCATATCAATTAACAGTGAATAGTTACTGTTCACTTTCACTGGAAAGGCAGGATATGGTCAGGAGCTCATAAATTAATTCCTTGCCCTTCCTCTTCCGAACAAACTCTTCTGAGACACAGTGATCCCGAACAGTCTCTCCAGAAATACAGAAATATCCCATGAAACTGAATAACCAACCAGGTTTAGACTGTGGCCAGTATAATAATGCATCATCTTGTATTTGCTCCCATCCTTCACCACCTCACTTCACTTTGTTCCTCACTCTCAATTATCTGGAATTCATCCATTCACCCACCCAAATAAAATATTAGCAGCTGAGCTTTGTTTTGGCTTTGTATTTTTGAGAACTCAGGCTAAGATATTCCTAAAAATAAGTAGAAGAGAATGAAAGGAGTTCTCTTATAGCAATTTCACTCAATATTTTAAACGACTTACTAGATATTGGACAAAATAACACAGTAATACACCGTCTAAACTCAGTTTCAACAATTATTGGTGGACATTTCAAATAAGCTTTCATTCAATGCTTTTGAAAGCAAAGAATTAGTTGCCAACTTTTTTACACTGTGTTATCAGCCATTGGAATATCCACTCTCCCAACGCCTACACCAGTATTTCAAATTATTCCTTTGCCTGACCTAAAAGTTTATAAATCCAAGGGCAATGCACCAAGCAATACATCATGGTAAGATCTGAATGTTTAAGAGGTTTAACTTTCTTTTGTAAATTAGAAAAAAGGAATCTGGGGAAAAAATGAGACTTTTCTCATATCCACCCATCATTAGCTAAGCAGCTGTTTCTTCCCATCCCCCTCAGCCCCTCCTTGGGCATCTGCTAGCTCCATGATGGTCAGACCTTAAATCTTTAAACTACCCTTATCTTTGATAGTGCTGGCCTCACTCGAGGGCTGATACAGGAAAGCTCATCCTTTCTCTTATGGTCTAATTTCTTAATTCCCTTCCACCACAACATGAGGTTTCGCAAAACAAGTTTTAGGTACTGAGAACGTATAAGCAACCAGACAAATTGCGAAGCAGAAGATTAAAAACTTAAAACTTCAGTGCTACCACCATGCTAAGAAAATGCAAATTTAAAAAGGCATAAAGCCAGAACTTTCCTCAGCTGCCATAGTAGACACACTGTCTCAAGAATCAACCTCCTCTCCTCCTCTCTGAAACATATCCACTCTTCATTTTTTTCCATTGCACATCTCCATCCATGAAAATTCAGTCTTCTACTCAGAGGAGATAGCCATGATTTAGCATGTGTTCTCCCTCCCCAGGGGGCATTCTAAAGCAAAAATAGCCTTCAACCCTACCTTTCCCTAAGCCTAAGTTAATTAATTGAGAACAATATCATGAAAAGCTTCAGCTAAACAGTCCAAGTAGGCTTTGTTACCCCAAGTCTAGCACCATTCAAGATCTCTCTGCCAGAGATGTTTATATTTGCCTTAATTCTTCTTATAGTCTTGTGGTAGGTAAGTATTGAACAAAGTATGTGCAAGAACACACACACACATGGGACCCATACCTCCTAAAGAAAAAAAAAAAAACACTATTGTCAGAAACAGTCCAGCCTAAATCCATATTAAAATAGTATTTCTATAAGGTAAGGATCAGCTGCATATAACTGAAAACCCGAAGAAGTGTCTTGAACAAAATAGAGATGGATTTCTGGAGGCAGCTGTCCTGAACTGACATGGTTAGGACCCAGGCTCTTTCTAACCCTCCCTTCCAACTCCCCAAGATGTGCTTTTCATCTTCATAGTAACAAGATAGCTGTTTATGCTTCAGCCATCACATCCAAGATCCTAGTCATAGGATAAAGGCCTTCCCTTAGCAAAGAGATATCTGAGAAATTTCACATTATACTTCCACTTATATGACACTGGCCAAGACTTTCATGGACTTCCCTACCCATAAAATAAATGTTTTACATAATAATATGAATTATTATATTAGTACTTGAGGCCCCTTCATAAAAATAGAACAATACTTTGCTGAACACAGGAGAGTAGTACCTGATGGCTACTTTAAGTTATAACTAAGGCTCACAGAAGCATCAAATTTTTTTGAATTTTGATCCAAGTTAAATTCTAATGTTAGTCACTTTTATCTCATTGACATTTATAATCTGAAAGGAGACAACATAAAGATTCATCATGGGCTGGGCACGGTGGCTCACACCTATAACCCCAGTGGTTTGGGAGGCCAACGCAGGCGGAGGTCAGGAGTTCAAGACCAGCCTGGCCAACATGGTGAAACCCGGTCTCTACTAAAAATACAAAAATTAGCTGGACATGGTGGTGGGAGCCTGTAATCCCAGCTACTTGGGAGCCTGAGGCAGGAGAATCACTTGAACCAAGGAGGCGGAGGTTGCAGTGAGCTGAGATCGTGCCACTGCACTCTAGCCTGGATGACAGAGAGAAACTCCCTCTCAAAAAAAGTAAAATAAAATAAAATAAGGATTCATTATGTTCTTTTGCAAAGAATATCTTCAGGGAGAAGGCTGAGGTGGAGAAGTTCGTTTAAGGTTTGCTCACATCTTGCCACCTCTTAATTTTGCTTATCCTTAAACTGCACATGTAGAAAGAGCAGCAGCTTTTTTTTCCGTATTATATGGAACGCACTGCCAAGTAACACCCAAATAAGTAAACAGTTATCAGGAAGATTGCAGACTGCTATGGATGGGAGTGGGAGAAAAGAGAAGTTTTAACAATGCAATAATGAGTCAATGACTTTGCAAAATGGGAGATATTTTCAGTTTATCATCAAACTGGAAGTTTTCTACTTCCCATCAAAAGCAAAAATTATCTATATAACCCCTCCTACTGATAAATCACAGAAAATAAGGTGAGAAATTCTTTTCAGGCCTGAGTTATCTACATCAGGCATTTTTAAAGAAGCTCACTGATGCAGTGTTCACCATTTCAGTGTTGCATAGATCTGCACAGTAGCAAATTGGGAAATTCAGAAATAAAGTTAATAAACTTTCTATAGTTAAAATGTATGTTTTCAACAAATAAATATGGAGCTTCTGAGAATTTATGCCCATTTCAACCCAAAAGTGAGTTAAATTTGGACCAGCATGAAAAGAAAGAAGGTAACTAGCAGATGATTGGAAATCCATTAAAAATAAGAGAAAACTCAGGAAGAATTAGAATGCAGACACGTCTCCTAAACAAATGAAATAAAGTATGATTTATTTAGTAGGAAAAGATGAAAATTAATTTAAAAATAATATTATATCACCCTATATATTATTTTTACTTTATTGTGTGCAAATGAGTTTGTGAGACAATATTTAAAATATTGTATGTAACCCATATTTCTCCAAGTCACACAAACCTGGCAAGTATAAATTGCACAGTGGTGAAAAGAACAGTCTGTGGACAAGAAGGCTATCTGACCAACAAAACAGAACAGAGTCCAAAACAAACTTACACCTCTAAGGTTATCTGATTTATGACAAAAGTGACACTGGAGTGCTATGGGGAAAAGATGGGCTTTTCAATAAATAGTACTGGACCAACTGAATATTCATATGGAAAAAAAATGTACCTTTACTCCCAACTTTATGCATCCCAATCAAGTCCAGATAGATTACAGATAAAAATGTAAAAAGTAAACAGAAGAAAATACCTTCATGACCTTGGGGTAGTCAGAGACTTCTGAAAGAGATTGTAAAAAGTGCTAGCAATAAAAAAAAAAAATACATAAACTATACTGTGTTAAAGTTTCGGTACATTTCCATTCTTCATAGAGTCTTCATAGGGCACCATAAGAAAATGAAAGACAATCCAAAGAAGGGGAGAATATATTCACAATACGTATCCAACAAAGGATTCACATCCACAATTTATAGGTAACTCTTGCACAGTGGTAATAAGAAGAGATAACACAATAGGAAAAAGAACAAAAGACTAGATCAGAATCTTCACAAAAGAGACTATAGAATCACCAAAAAACACATGAAAATGTACAGGGAAAAGAAAATTAAAACCAACTACAACATGATAGCTACTGTTCCACATCCACCAAAATGTCTATAATGAAAAAGAAAGAAAATACCAAGTGCTGACAAGAATATAAAACAACCACTGCTTCCACACACTGCGGGTGGGAGAGTAAATTGGTTCAACCACTTTGGAAAACTGGTTGCCAGCACCTACCGAAGATGAACATAAACATACATGTGCTGTGTACAACACAGCAATTCCACTCCTAGGTAAATGCCCAACAGAAATGTATAAATACATTTACCAAAAGGTATACATTAGGATATTTGTAGCAGTACTATCATCAATGTCCAAACCGGAAAACTACCCAAATGCCCACCAATGGTATAATGAACAGAGTATATTCAAACAAGTAAACACTACAGCAACAGGAGTGAACCAACTAAAACAGCATGGATATCACTGCAACATGCTGGAGCATGAGTGATTTTCAGTGTTGAATAAAAGAAGCCAGACATAGAAAAGAATATTGTAAAATTCCATTTATATGAAGTACAAAAACTGTCAAACTACTTTATGCAATTACAAGTCAAGAGAGCAGTTGCCCTTGTCAGGCATGGTGACTAGAAAGGGGCATGAGAGGGCTCCCAGGATGCTGGTAATGATCTATTTCTTCATCTAGGTGCTGATTACAAATGGTATTCAGTTTATGAAAGTTTATCAACCTGTATACTTAGGACATGTATACTTTTCTATATGTATGTTACTCACTAATAAAGAATTTCTTTAAAAGAACACATTATGGTCTTAGATTGCCTGAGTTCACACTTGCTAGCTGTGTGCTTTTGAGCAAATTACTTAATCTTAAACTTCATGCTGGTAAAATGGGAATAAAAGTAGTGCCTAATTCACAGAACTGCAGAGAAGATTAAAACTCCACTGTAATGTAATAAATAGGGTCCCCAAAGTTCAACTGGGCATATAAATATGTCATGTTGAAAGGGTACTCAAATGATAGGGCCAGTCTGTGCAACTAGCTGGCTGCAAGTACTAGGAGCCCAGCTATGAAACTCAAATCCACCTCTATCCTAGCTACAGCTTGTTAGCACTTGATGGCAAATGTCTTCTCTGGTTTCTATATTAACAGAGATAATTCTGAGTTCTATGTATAACCAAGATTTCCAAGACAAAGAATTAACTAGTACCCATTTTGTCATTTGTGGAGAAACTAGGCTGGAAGAGTACTTGGGTCTCTGCCTTCCTGCTTCCTGAGCCAAGGTTGTCTTCCATTTTCTAACCTAGCATTAGCCTCTCCTCCACTTTCCCTCTTTCCCTGAAGAGGAAAAGAACTTTAGCCTATCCTTATTTGAGAACACATGCTGGCCAGAAAACAGAAGAGAAATATCAACCCCTAATATTTTAGTTTGCATTTTGGCAGATGGGAAGTTATAAAACACATAGGTCACTTGGGTGAATGACAAGCACTCAATAAAGCAGTAGCCATTTTCCCCTATCTGTTGATTCACCCACCTTACAAGACCTCCAACCCTCCTCAAGGTTTTCCAGCTATTTCCTGTAGTTCCCAGAAGATATGCAGGATTTGCTGCCATGTGCTGGCTCTCATCACCCACTGAAACACAGGAGTAGGAAACACAGGATCATCCCTGTCTTCCAGAGTCCTCAAAATACCACAGCCAGGCTGTCTTCCATACAAAAGAAAGGAGAATGGCTCTCTTCCTCTTTCTGATTTTAAAAGGGAACCACAGGAATCCTGCCCTGAAAAACAATGCCTTACAGAGCTTCTTGTTGGGGAAGGGATCCTCTAAAATCTTGGGTTATTTGGGGAACTTTTTGTTTTATGATATTTTCTTCCTTTGTATGTATAATAGAATCACTGTCATACAAGAGGCCATGAGGACTGGACTACCATACTGTATGGCTCTCAGCCCCTCCTCTCAGACCACTGACACCTTGCTATTGGGCTCATCCTGACTGTTCCTTTCCTTACAATGATCTCAGTTCCCACTGCAAACACTCCGGGCAAGCTTACCACTCTAGCCCATTAGACAAACCAAGATATGCCTGATTCCCAAGAATGTGCTCAAAGAGGAACTCCCCCCAAAACATTTTATTATACACTATTGGCTTTATAAAAGTGAGAGCTTAAATAATATTTCATACATCTCTAAAAATAGATGTCCTAACCAGGTGGATCCAATGGACAAATTGGATGAAGATTCTGGATCCCAGAATAGGCTGCAGCACTCAGCAAACTTACGGCAATGGACATCAAGAAGGCCACATCTTCCAGATGCATGACACATTTTCACAGAATCCATACAACTCCCAGGCACCTACCATAACACCACTCCCTCTCGCATCTTCCAGAAAACATGTTAGAATGTGTGAAAGTATAAATAATGTTCAATTATACATATAACCTTGACTGTCCTCTAACCTACAAAAGCAGTAAAACATTCACAATTGCTAGTTTCTACCCACCACACCACCAGACCTTTGGTCCTATGATCCTATGAACCACTACCTGAACAAGACTTAATTCATTAAGATTCATCAACTTACAAAGAAAGATGTCCAAATCAAATTAACTTGGAAAGCAAAGGGAATTTGTCCAAAGTATATGAGAAAATCTTGTAGGATGCAGGAAGGGTAGGGTAAAACTGAGCCTCAGAGACAACTTGAAAGCTGCCTGGGCTCTCGCTGTCTTTGTTTTTCAGGCCTGCTTCCATCTCTCCTGGAGCCTAGCTTCCTCCACATTGTAGAAAGTACGGTCACCTGAGCTCCTATGGCTCTCACAGCCAGGGAGAGACTCCCCTTGGTGACCACCACATGAAAATCCACAGAAGTGCAATGATTGGCAGCGTTTCTTTCAGATGCCTATATCCAAAACCAATCAGCAAGGGCCACAGGGCCTGGGTTCCAGGGACAGACACCCTTGCAAACCAGGGCCCATCCAGAGAAGGGGAAATCGTTGATATATCTATTACAAAGATACATCTCCTTCGGATGTGGCATAGGTTCTATTCTGATTAGGGTAGCTACTGAATGCAGGGGGTGAAAGTGACAGAATAAGCCACATAAGAAGCCAAAATCAGAGCCCAAGGAGGAGAGACCAGTAAGTGGTTTTCTCAGTTAAAAATAGCCAGATGTTAGGTTTAAATCAGAGTTGGATTGAGTATCACAGCAGTCTGAAAGTGAGTGAAAGGAAGTTGTTTGTGACAGTCTGATGGCTCCCCATGATAAGGCACTGATCCCCATCTTTAATAATAACCAATAATAAGCACACTGCATGACTCTCTTCTATTTCTAATATTATGGGTAAAATTGTGCAGGCCAAATCAAATGCAATTACTGCTTAAGGCGGAATGGATGAAAACTCACAGCTCCTACACATTAAAAAGATTCAGTGGGTGAAAGACCTAAAGAAAAAAGATGTAATAATGTTTTTTATGATTATTACTTTCATTGTTATTATTTTGGTTTGGGTTATTATAATTATTATTATGATAATTACTTTTTTATTGATACTTCTCCTTACGTTTATCTTGAGACGGAAACAATAACTGCCCAGCTCTCCTTGTAAAAGTGCCAAGGGAGTAGTTGGAAGTAATGATGAAAAAGTCTTTTTCTTTCGCATTAGTCCTGCTATAAAAGGGGTGGTTACTCCTTCTATAAAGGTAGCCTATGTCGCATAAAATAAAGTCATACGTTTCTTTGAAAGCTGTTCACTCAAATCTGGAAGTAACTTCTTCTTCCTTATGAAATGGCATACTTGAGCGAGTATCTATCAAACCTTCTGAACTGGCCTTTCTCATATAATGTGTGGAGTTGATAAAGAGGGCATGGCTCAAGGCTTTATGTCTGGGTCTCATTTTCTCCTATATTCCAGGGCACCATTGACTCTGTTGATTAAATAAGAGCTCACATCACTGGGTCTCCTGTGATCAGTGTTTTTTGGGAGCAGAAGAACAGGGATTAATTGATCTTTTGTCTCTGAATAATACTATTTGATGGAAATTTAATAGAAACTGGTAGATTTTAATATTACCAGTAAGCCATGGAGAACTTGACATTTTAATTTGTTTCTGAATCATTCATATAGTGGAAAAGCCAGGAATATACATACGTTAATAAGCTTTCTGACAGAGCAATGAAGGGGAGAAGGGAAGAAAGAACTGCAGGAATTATTCATCCTTAGGAGACTCAGCAAGAAACGAGCTTGAGCTGTGTGGAGAGATTTTTTTTCAGTCATATTTGCCAGCTGGGAATAAATAAGCATATGACTCTGAGGGATTCTTCCACTAAGATCCTAAATTTAAGGCTATGCCTACCCACAAGATATTAGGGGACCTAGCGAAGTTCCTTGATTCCTTCTCCCTTCCGCAGCTAGGGTATCAGCTGCTACCTGCACCAGGCCTAGACAGTGAAGTTAGTGCTCAGTCCTCCTGCACCTCATCAACTCACACCCATCTTCTTCTGTACCATTTTTTTCCTCCTTAGAGCTCAAGAATTTCTCAATGCCCAGCACCTCCAGTCAAGAAGTAAGTCACCCTTGCTTTAAGGCAGTGGTACCTGAATGTGTTACCTCTGAAGCATGTGTGCTCTCAGTGGGAGAAGATTGTGTTTAATTATCAAAATTGACATAGTAATGGATTCTTCTGCGTGGTTTCTGCCTAATATCTGGCAAGTTCTACCACATAGGGTACTGTATCAACAAACCTGCCATACAGTGTACTGTTTAGAAAATGCTAGATTTTAATGTGAATTTTTAATCAAAAAGAAATAGATTTTTCCTAAAATCCCTTTTATTCAGAACATACATATGAGCCCTCCTTAAGTAACCTTCATAATTCACTTATTAGAAAGATTTGCTTTACAATTCTTGAGTAAGAGTTAACAGGGTTCATTCAAATGAGGATTTAATTTTTGAAAAATTAGTGTACACACAACTTTCTAAGAAAAAACCCTCGCATATATAGAGAGGTTTGACAAACATGCATGCAAGCCCCCAGTTGTTAAACAGAAATAGTTGAAAAATGGACATTTAGGCCACATCTGTTTAAGGTGCTTCCATCAAGAAAACTAATAAACCATTGATACCATCTCTGGCTTTATGAGGTCTTCACATCTGGGACAGCCTTTGCAGATTGTAATTAATCATCATACATCACCAAACGCCACTGACTACCTAGCAGATGAGCCCTCTGCAACCCTCATGATTTTCCCACATTTGCTTATCTGCAGATTCGTTTATCCTTCAGAGTACGATATGGTAGAGTGAGTCAGTATGTCAAGTTACGTTTCCTTCAATTTTGCCTTTTTGTTTGAATTTACATTAGCCAAATGTGGTAGGCTGAAAAATGCCACCCCTCCCAACAAGATGTTCACATCCTAATCCCCAGACCCGGTGACTACGTTCTCTCATATGGCAAAATGATTTTGCAGATGTGTTTAAGTTAAGGATCTTGACATGGAGCAATTGTCTTCAATTATCCAGGTGGGCCCACAGGATCCTTACACACAAAAGGCAGAGGGAGATGCTGAAGAGGAGACGGTGATGTGATAACAGCAGCAGAGGGATGCACTTTGAAGATAGACGAAGGGGCCATGAGACAAGGAATACAGGGGGCCACTAGAAGCTGAAAAGGGCAGGGGAATGGATTATCCTCTCAGAGCTTCCAGAAGAAACCAGTCCTGCCAAAACCTTGACTTTAGCCCAGTGAAACTGACTTGAGACCTTTGAACTCCAGAACTGTCCAGGAATAAATCGGTATTGTTTTAAGCCACTAAATTTGCAGCAATTTATTGTGGAAGACGGTGTGGCGATTCCTCAAAGACCTGGAACCAGAAACACCATTTGACTCAGCAATCCCTTTCCTGGGTATATACCCACAGGAATATGAATCATTCTATTATAAAGATACATGCATGTATATGTTCGCTGAAGCGTGATTCACAATAGCAAAGACATGGAATCAAAGCAAATGCCCATCAATGATAGACTGGATAAAGAAAATGTGGTACATATACACCATGGAATACGATGCAGCCATAAAAAGGAATGAGATCATGTTCTTTGCAGGAACATGGATGGAGCTGGAAGCCATTATCTTCAGCAAACTAACACAGGAACAGAAAACCAAACACTGCATGTTCTCCCTTATAAGTGGAAGCTGAACAATGAGAACACATGGACACAGAAAGGGGAAACACACACACTGGGCCCTGTCGGGCAGTGCAGGGGGAGGGAGAGCATCAAGAAGCACAGCTAATGGATGCTGGGCTTAATACCTAGGTGATGGGTTGACAGGTGCAGCAAACCAGCATGGTACACGTTTACCTATGTAACAAACCAGCACGTCCTGCACATGTATCCCAAAACTTACAGATTGAATTAAATTAAAAATAAAGAAATAAATAAAATAAAACCAAAAAAGAAATGTGTTAGAATGAATAAGAAAATTGCTACTTTCACAATTTAAAAAAATATATATTACCAAAAAAAAAGTGGTAATTTGTTACACCAGTGAAAGGAAATGAATATGACAGGTTTGAATGTTTTATTATCCCATAAGCATAAGCATAAGCATAAGCATACAAATACCCTCAAAATTAGAGAACATCTTTAACCTCTAGTGATCTATTTATTTGGGAAGCTTATAAATAACACTGACACTCAGGATAAAAATGTTAGCAACTCATCTCACAGTTACATGAGTTATTGGCCAAAGAGTATTTACTGAATACCTAGTATGGGAAAGGTATTGTACTGGGAGAGACAGTGGAATAAGGTACAGTTTGAGCATCACTAATGAGAAATTCTCCAAAACCTAGAACTTTTTCAACACTCACATGATGACGCAAGTGGAAAATTCCACACCTGACCTCATATCACAGGTCACAGTCAAAACACCATCAAAACTTTGTTTCATGCACAAGTCATTTAAAATATTATAAAAAGTACCATCAGGCTATGTGCATAAGGCCTATATATAAAACATAAATGTTTAGACCTGGGTCCCATCCCCAAGATATCTCATTATGTCTATGCAAATACTCCAAAATGTGGAAAAATCTGAAATCTAAAACACTTCTGGTCCCAAGCTTTCAGATGAGGGATACTCAACCTGCACACTGTCCTTGAGGAACTTTTTTAAACAGTAGGAAAGCAAAACAAGTCCAAAATTAAATAACCTTGAGCACTGTATCTTAATCACTTGTAAATCTCCAAAATATTTTCTGGCAAATAGTAGGTGCTACATATTTTCTACCCAGCAGTATAAATTAAGTTCCTGTGATGTAAAACAACAGTGCAGGAGTTATGAAACAGACTGTGATTAACTGTAAAATTGTTGCTATTTTAATTAATAGCACAGGGAGAGAGAAAAAGGAGGAGAGAAGGGGAAAGGAGTATGGTATATACTTATGAGCATACAAATATGTATACTATACTTATATTTAATATGTTTATATGTACATATTTTATATGACAGATATATCATGTATGTGGTATTCAAGGGAAAATGTTCAAAAATATATATATAAGTCATATCAATGTAACTTCTCTGTTCAAAACCTTCTTATAACATCCCATCAAATTCAAGAGTAAAAGCCAAAGTCCCTGCTATGGCTTTAAGGCCTTCCATGATCACCATCACCCATGTCTCATCTTACCACCCACTACTTTCTCCCTTGCTTACTTCATGCTAACCATATATGTCCCATTGCGGTTGCTGCCTCAGGGCCACTGTATTTCCTGTTCTCAATATTATACCCCTCAAAAATATATTCAAATGGCTTGCTCCCACCTGCCCTTTAGGTCTTTGTGCAAATGTTATATTTTGAGTGAAAATTTTTCTGACCACCTCTTTTAAAATGACAACCCTCCCCTCCCAAAACTTCTCTTTTTCTGCTTTCTTTTTCCCCATAGAACTGTCCTCATAGAATTTGCCCTACAGTTTGTTTGGTTGGTTGGTTGATTGGTTTGGTTTTGTACCTGTCTCCTCCACACTAGAATGTAAGCTCCCTGAGAGTAGAGATATTAGTGTGTATTGTTCACTGATGTGTCCCTAATGCTTGGCACATAGAAGCTGCTCAATGAACAGAATGAATACAGCTCTTTCATCTTTACTATATTTGTTAGTTATGGGCATATCTGTCTTCTCTCATAGACTACATAAGGCATAGCTACTGTATTAATTTACCAGCTTTGCCATAACAAATAAGCATAAACCTGACAACTTAAATCCATAGAAATTTATTCTCTCAGCTCTGGAGGCCATAAGTCTAAAATCAAAGTGTCATCAGTCCACACTCCCTCTAAAGGCTCTAGTGGAAAATCCCTCCTGTCTCTTCCAGCTGCTGGTGCTCCTGGCATTCCTTGGCATGTGGCAACATCCCTCCAATCTCTGCTTTTGTCTTCACATGGTGTCCTCTTCTGTGACCTCATGTCTTCTCCTTTTCTGTCTCTTAAAAGGACACTTGTCATTGGATTTAGAGCCTTCCCTAATCCAGGATTATCTCCTCTCGAGAATCTTACCTTAATTACATCTGAAAAGACCTTTGTTCCAAATAAAACCACATTCTGAGGTTGCAGGGAGACCTATCTTTTGGGTCTCCATTCAGCCCATTATAGGTAGAAACTATGTCTTAGTCTTTATTTTTTTTTTATCCCCAAACCTTAATGTAACACAGAGCAGAGAATTTTCTTAATAAACAATGATTAACTGAATGAGCCTATGATTTAATGAATGAATTAAGGCTCTCTAAATTCACAAGGGACAGATGTATTCACTAGAATGGTGGGATGCATTATAGGTCTGGTTGTCAATGACAAGCAGAGAAGGTCAGTTGGATAAAAGGCTTGGATTATGAAGTCATCGAAAGATACCGTTACAAAAGACTGAACATATCTAGACCATCAAGGCTTCTGGGGAGAAAGGAATTAGAGGAGGACTCACATGAAAGGAAAAGTTTAACACACTGTACAGCAGGAACAAGAGTAAAGGTGGGAAATAATATCTTCAGGTAGGAAAGGATAAGACTGCATATAAAACTACAAGGCAAACTCATAAATATAATTGGCTTCATGGATAAGAGACAAAGAGAGGATGGATTTCATGTGCACGACTATAATGAGCTGAATTTATGGTGCTGTGTAAGCATATAAACTTAATGGGGACAGTTTAATAAAAATTCATGATTTAACATTCAAAATAATTTCTGTTGTGATATGGTCAGATGTGATTATTGATTACATTGACTGTATAGTTTTACAATTAAGATAATGATCCAGATTTTTTTCTAGGCTCTCCCTCACTTGGCAGGGGGGAAATATGAAGAATAAATAAATCACTAAACATCACTTTTTATATGTTTTAACCATATTGGTGGCTTGTGTTTGCTGGTGATTTTATTAAAATCCTATCATATTCCTGAAGAGAGAAATTTTTCCTCTCATTCTTAGCAGCAGATAACCTAAGCTGAGTTCTAACAATAGTAAACAAGAGCCCCACCCTCCAAGGATCCGGTTTAATAAAATGTAGGCAGAGCCACTGATGGAATAGAAGAGAATTTATTGCTCTCAATTGTCTCAAGATTTTTCTTCTAGCTAGCCATACAGGTTTAGTAAAATCGCATATGTTTCCTGCTCCACGATTCAAATCATTTTTTGTTTTATGTTGAATAATATTTACATATACTAACGTAATGCTCTTAATTCACTTCCTAGCTTTAGAGTAACTTATTAAAGCATTAAAAATATATGATTATAAAACAATGTAAATGTTACAGCTCTTGATAATATAAAATAATTAACGTATCAATGTATCTGAAAGAAGGTCACAGATTATGAACAGCTGTAAAGGAAAGGAAAGAGAAGAAAGTTGGGGTGTGATCATTTTCATATCACCTTTTTTTCAGTGAAGTTTGATGATTTTCAAAATTTAGCAATTACAAAATAAACAAAAATCAGGCCGGGCGCGGTGGCTCAAGCCTGTAATCCCAGCACTTTGGGAGGCCGAGGCGGGTGGATCACGAGGTCAGGAGATCGAGACCATCCTGGCTAACATGGTGAAACCCTGTCTCTACTAAAAATACAAAAAACTAGCCGGGCGTGGTGGCGGGCGCCTGTAGTCCCAGCTACTTGGAGGCTGAGGCAGGAGAATGGCGTGAACCTGGGAGGCGGAGCTTGCAGTGAGCCGAGATCGCGCCACTGCACTCCAGCCTGGGTGACACAGCGCGAGACTCCATCTCAAAAAAAAAAAAAAAAAAAAAAAATCAAAAATGGTTGTAAGAAGTCTCCATTATGAGAAGTCAACATTACGATTAATGTCATGGATAGGGGAGAATTTGGTTTATCATTTTTTATGCTTCTGTAAATTTCTAATTGATTTCTCTCACAATGTACCTGGTGTTGCTTTTAATCGTAAGAGAAGATATATATACAGCATTGGCTAAAACCGTAGGCTCCAGAGCCAAAACACAGGTTCAAATCTCAGCTCTGCCACTTCCTAGCTGTGGACTGTGACAAACGTAGTTAACTACTCTATGCCCCATTGATAAAATGGGTACAATAACAGGGAATCTACTTCACATAACTTTTGTAAAGTTTAAATTCTTTTTAGGAAGTGACCATCTACAACCATAAAAAGTATAAACACAGTGGCAACTATGTACTCAATGTTTAATTTTAATATATTTTATTTTACCACATTTGTTTCAAGTCATTGGGTATTTTTTAAAGAAATAGAATAGTACAGATACAGTGAACTATACTAACCGACCTCAGGACACACCTTCTCTCTCAGCGGTAACCATCATCAGGAGTATTATGTTATCTTTTATATTGTTACTTTTATGTTTTTACTATGTATGGACACATGTATGATACATATTAATAGCATTTTACATATGTTTCTAAATTACATAAATGCTGTTCAACTCTACAGATTCATTTTCAACTTGACCTTTTCTTGGTTTTGAAGTTTACCCATGTTCTGTAGTTTGTAGAACTATATCTACAAAAGTACATGTAGTTCAATTATTTTTGCCTGCTGTATAATATTCTGTCATATGAATATACTACAATGTAGATATTCATTGCCTATTAATGGACATTTATGTTTTTCCAGTATAATCTGTTTTTGCTTTGACTACAAGGCTCCTGAGTATAATGTTTTGCCTATATCTGTTTTTCCGGTATAATTTCTGCTGGTAGTTGTCATTATGAACACTTGCATCAAGTTTGCCATAACAGACCTCTCGGTCGGTCTATCGTACTTCCAAGCCATTCTTCCCAATGCTCTCAGAATGGTTTTTCTGTACAGAAATCATGTCCAACTATTCCTTAAACACCTTATCATCTCTAAAACTCCAAGCCTTAGCTTGGCATATAAAATCCCTTCAGGATCTGACCTATGCCCAATCTCATTTCCTGCCACTCTTCCACTCTCCTCCTACGCTCCCACAGGTCAGCTACTGCACACACCTGCAGATCCCTGAAGACACCATGCTGAATGCTTTTAATCCCTTTTTTTTTCTTTTCCAGAGTCTCATGCCGTTACCTAGGCTGGAGTGCAGTGGTGTGATCTCAGCTCAGTGCCACCTCTGTCTCCTGGTCTCCTGGGTTCAAGTGCTTCTCCCACCTCAGCCTCCTGGCTAGCTGGGATTACAGGAACTCGCCAGCGCACCTGCCAAATTTTTAAAATATTTTTAGTAGAGATGGAGTTTCTCCATGTTGTCCTCAAGTGGGTCCCAAACTCCTGGCCTCAAGTGATCTGCCCACCTCGGCCTCCCAAAGTGCTGGGATTACGGGCGTAAACCACCGCTCCCAGTTGCTTTTGTTCATTTCTATGCCTTTGAGTTCTATGACTATGCTTTCTATTTTCTAGAAAATTATCTTCCTCCTCATAATCATCATCCTCCTTTCCACCTCCTCCTCATGCTCATCTTCCCACTCCTTGCTTTCTCCTTTATCTTTCCCCTTTCCCCATCCTTTCCCACCTCCTTCTTTGCCTAGACTGGAAGCCTCTTCTGTCCTCTTCAAGCAAAAATAAATGCTTTCTCTTCTCTGATCCCATAAGACATTGTGCATAAATTAAAATGCTTACACAATGTCGTATTTTTTTTTTCAGATATGTTCTTCCGCTAACCTATATACTCTGGAAAGAAGGGACTGTACTCTAGACATCCTTATATCCCAAGAACCTAATGCCTTGAAACAGGGTAGGAGTTTTAAAAATGCTGATTGGAGGAATGAACTTATTCTATTAAAAAGTTATTTATATAACTATAATTACAAAAGAAATAAATTCTAAATTACATAATGTATAGTTCACTGTATCTGTACTATTTTATTTCTATAATTTTATAGAACTTATTCTCTAAAAATTGAGAGCCATTGAATGTGATAAAGGTTGTTGAAGAAAATCTGGTATCTGTGCCTGAAATTGCTTAAAATGGAGATCAGAGGAAGGGAACCCAGTCAGGAAAGGTACTACAATGTTCTAACAAGGTTTTGCTATGTGTTGTTGCTGTATATTGAGAGAGATTATTTAAACGGTGGTATGTCTTAACTTGCATAATACTAAGCTAAGCTAAAATGGTTCTAACATCCTTAGGCAAGAAGCTGATTATAATTATGTTTATTACAGCTTCCTTTCACATGTTATTCTGGTGTGCCCCTAAGCTCTATCTTCATTCCTACCATGGGATATGTGTCATTTATAGTTTCCCAAACTTCAAAAGCTATTCCATGGCAACAGACTGCAAGCTTCTAGGAAAGGCCTTAAGGCATTCATTCAGGGGCTGCTGTGTGCTAATAAGTGTTTCCTAAAATGACATGGAAGCTATGTATTAGATGAATTGTGCAGTTATTCATAGAGGGGTCATTAATGAAGCTTTTCTAGAAATAATTGTGTCCATGCGTATAATGTCAACTGGGCAACAGCTCTGAAAGCTTGTTGTTCATCTGTTCATTTTACAGATGAGGAAACAAACAATACGAGATGACAGATTTCAGAGCTGATAGTCTAAAAATGTTTTAATAATAATGGCTGGCACCCATGGAGAGTGCATCAGACTCTTGGCTAAGTACTTTATACATGTTATTATTTCATTGAATCTTGACCACAAATCTATGAAATAGGCATTAATCCCCATTCTTGCAAACTAAGAAGCTGAGGCTTAGATGGGTAAAATAACTGGCTTCAGGTCACACAACTTATAGGTCACAGAGCCAGATTTTCACCAGATTTTTCTGACTCCAACACCTTTGCTTTTAGCTGCTTTTATGACAGTATGTTGGCAGCTGTTTCCACCACAAGAGGCTGTCTCACATATGGGGCCAAATTCAAGCTAATGTTTTCTATCATATCCATTGCTCAATTAAGAAAACTACTGTTGCAGGTTTTGGATGCCCAGGCTTCATGTCCTCCTTCTAACAGCAGGTTGGCTTCTCCCTTACTGAAACACAGAGTCCCTGGATGCTCTTGCACCTCAGTCTTTCCTCCCAGGATAGTCAGGGGGTAGCCATGAGCAAAGTTCAACTCAGTCAACCTCTGTCTCCCAGGACTCTGAGTTACCAAAGGGCCCCAGACACCAGAGGAACCACTGGAGTTCAATTATCCCAGACTCCAGGTGGGGAAATTGCTGAATAGCTTCTACAAAGGAGACCCAGTGCAGTTCCTCTTACTCTGCAACTCCCAGGCCTGGTTCTTCATTCTTCCTGTCAATCTTGTGATATCTGTTTCTAAGGAATTTCATTTTTGCTTAAAATAGCCAGCATCATTTTCTGTAACTTGCAACTAAATAATTAATACAACCATGATCTCCCATTCCTATGAACATTCCTCTTAAATATTCCCTTATGGAGGACAACATAAAACATGAGTGCCATAAGGTAGAAAAATGAACTTGATTCAACACTCAAAACTGTGTGAGATGAAGTTCAAGTTGTGCCTGTCCTGTTATGTCTTCAACATCATAGTCTTTCCAATGGTGACCACAGAATGCCCCCTCCCTCAATGTTAGCATCCACTTCCCCTGACTTCCTAGCTTCTTGGCTAAGGAGTGCAATGAGACCCTAAGCGTCTGAAGTCAGCTGCTTTGGACAGAGAAAAAGATGAGAAAATAGTGGTCATGATCTCAACTCTACAGATCCTAAAAAGAATTATAGGATGGATGGAATACAACCTGCATACCAGGAAGAATAAGTCAATCTAGTGAGGCAAAATACGCTGAATGAAAAAAGACATCTGGGAACACAGACTGGGAGAGTAAGCCAAGGAACAGACAACTGGGCTGTGTGCAGGAGTGTAGGGGCCATGAAGAGAAAGAGATTGGGTTTCAGGGATGGCAAAAAGTAGGCAGGTATAACAGTTAGAGGTAGGAAACTAGCGGTATTTCCTTGCGTTGGGAATAGCTAGAGTAAATCAAACTTTGCTCTCATCAATTAGGATATCATTGTAGAATGATCAGTAAATGGGTTAAACATGGGGAAAAAAGACTGTAAGGACTAATAACAACACTTTAATAGTTTTCATTCCAGGTAGTGAGGTCAGACGTCATTTTTATATGATGCTCTTTATTTTTCTGAATGTCCTCCAATGAGAACATTTTATTTGGCAACTATGTAGCACCAAATAAGCCAATTCTGAAACTCTATAATCACTTAACACATAGGATGACCTAGGACTTGGCGATGATTGCTACCAATGGTAACACTGCATAATAACCACTTGACTAGGAAGTGTTTTTCTGCTACTTTTACAGTACAAAAGTAAATCATACCATAACCTGTGTTGCCCCCCATCCCATTCTGCAACCCTCCTCCCAGGGATCTGCTGATGAAGTTGGCCAACTCAATCATCTTCAACTTTCATTTTCTTAATTCCAATAGAATGTAATCTCCCTGAAATAACTGTCATCCATTATAGGAATTTGGCCTTACTGTGAACAAATTTCCCTCTTTGTACAGTCTTAATTCATTCAACCAACACTTATTTGGAATTCGTGGTGGTTGAAGAAAATTAACTTCTCTCTCCTGCATGGCATAAATTCATTGTTCACTGCACTATGTAAATGGCCATCCAGTGGTGGGGGAAAACCTATTTTGATTATTTCCACCAGAAAGAGAAGGAAGGCTCATTGTGTGAGATAAGAAAAGAGGTATATTTTGTGTTACCTTGTCCCCTAGGCTACATGTGCTCAGCTGAATATAATAGAAGCTATCTTATCTGATAAAATGAGACGATATTAGGTGGTCCTTCTAATTATAGCTCTGTGTCACTCCTAAACAAACCACACCCAGAATGTGTATTAATAACTGATAGTTTAGCTTTACTGAAAGTGTAGGAAGAATATCAAGACACTTGCAAAGCTCCTGAGTACAATGCAACCTTTCACAGGGTTTTGCCTACATCTTATCCAATAGATGTTTTTTTGTATTGACTCATCTTTAAGTTTTTCATCTGCATTAAGTTATTTAACAAAAACACTGTTTGCTTCACTTTCATAATATTTTTATGATATTTTGGTATCATGACATTTTTGTAATATTTCAATACCATATTTCTAATAATAAGCACAATGGACACAGACAAGTTTAAAAACAAACAAAATTAACTCTTGTTGTAAGAAACCATCTGTGAGAGTGAAGCCTACTAGGCTCCCCCATGCAGCATGCCGGAGGCATCCATTGGTAAAGAAATTAGACAGGCGAGCTGGATAAGTGGCATTAGTCAAGAAAATTTCTAGGTGAGGATTCTGTAGGAGTTGTTTTTATTTTTTCCCCTTCTATTTTTAGTTAACACATAATGATTCTACATATTTATGGGATACAGAGTAATATTTTAATATGTGTATACAACATATAATAAGCATACCCATCACCTCCAATATTTATCATTTCTTTGTGTTGGGAAGATTCAACTTTTCTAGACTTTTGAAAATATACAATAAATTATAGCTAACCATATTCACCCTACAGTGCTGAAGAAAGCCAGAGCGTGTTTCTCTCTAGTGTAATTTTGTATCTGGTAACCAACCTCTCTCTGTCCTATTTTTTATTTTTTCAGAAGCCCCCGTACTGTTTACCATAATAAAAAGGCTCTGAAGATTACTGTGAAATTTTATTTTCTGTTGTATTTCAATAGTCTTGGAGTAACAGGTGGTTTTGGTTACATGAATTTAAGTTTTTTAGTAGTGATTTCTGAGATTCTGGTGCACCTGTCACCCAAGCAATGTGTGCTCTACCCAATACGTAGTCTTTTATTCCTCACTTCCTCCCAACCTTCCCCCCGCAGGGTCCCCAAACTCCATCGTATCATTCTTATGCCTTTGTGTCCTCATAGCTTAGCTCCACTTGTAAGTGGAAACGTACAATAATTAGTTTTCTATTCCCGAGTTACTTCACTTAGAATAATGGTCTCCAACCCCATCTAAGTTGCTGTAAATGTCATTATTTCATTCCTTTTTATGGCTGAGTAGTAGAATTCTGTAGGTATTTTTAAGCAACAGTACCTGAGTTTAAAAGGTAGTGGTTTGGGGGATTTTTTGTTTTGTTTTGTTTTGTTTGTTAAAGCAAGATAAAATTTTTTCTATCCATATTAAAATATTTTGAACAACCAATGGGGAAAGGATTGCCTATTTAATAAATGGTATTGGGAAAACTGGCTAGCCATATGCAGAAAACAGAAACTGCCCCTTTCCTTACACCTTATACAAAAATTAACTCAAGATGGGTTAAAGATTTAAATGGAAGACCTAAAACCATAAAAACCCTAGAAGAAAACCTAGGCAATACCATTCAGGACATAGGCATGGGCAAAGACTTCATGACGAAAACACCAAAAGCAATTTTAACAAAAGCCAAAATTGACAAATGGGATCTAATTAAACTAAAGAGCTTCTGCATAGCAAAAGAAATTATCATCAGAGTTAACAGACAACCTACAGAATGGGAGAAAATTTTTGCAATCTATCCATCTGACAAAGGGCTTATATCCAGAATCTACAAGAAATGTTAACACACTTACAAGAAAAAAACAAGCAACCCCATTAAAAAGTGGGCAAAGGATATGAATAGACACTTTTCAAAAGAAGACATTTATGCGACCAACAAACATATGAAAAAAAGCTCATCATCACTGGTAATTAGAGAAATGCAAATCAAAACCACAATGAGATACCATCTCACACCAGTTAGAATGGTGATCATTAAAAAGTCAGGAAACAACAGATGGTGGAGAGGATGTGGAGAAATAGAAATGCTTTTACACTGTTGGTGGGAGTGTAAATTAGTTCAACCATTGTGGAAGACAGTGTGGCAATTCCTCAAGGATCTAAAACTAGAAGTGCCATTTGTCCCAGCAATCCCATTACTGGGTATATACCCAAAGGATTATAAATCATTCTACTATAAAGACACATGCACATGTATGTTTATTGCAGCACTGTTCACAATACCAAAGACTTAGAACCAACTCAAATGCCCATCAATGTTAGACTGGATAAAGAAAATGTGGCACATACACACCATGGAATACAGCCATAAAAATGAGAATGAGTTCATGTCCTTTGCAGGGACACGAATGAAGCTGGAAATCATCATTCTCATCAAACTAACACAGAAACAGAAAAATAAACACTGCATGTTCTCACTCATAAGTGAGAGTTGAACAATGAGAACATATGAGCACAGGGAGGGGAACATCACAAACTGGGACCTGTCAGGGGAGGGGGCTAGGGGAGGGATAGCATTAGGAGAAATACCTAATGTAGATGACAGGTTGATGGCTTCGGCAAACCACCATGGCACATGTATACCTGTGTAACAAACCTGCATGTTCTGCATATGTATCCCAGAACTTAAAGTATAATAATCAATCAATAAATAAAGTATTTCAAATCTGTTGGGTGAAATTGAAATGTATTTCTAATATATAGGGTTAATTTTTATATAGTTGTTTAATTCTTCTGTGATTAATAGGTCACTGATAATTGAGTCTTTATTGTGGGGACTTTTTTTTATTCATATATTGGGGCTCTCTAGAGATACAGAATTAATAGGATAGATGTATATATAAAGGGGAGTTTATTAAGGAGTATCGACTCACACGATCACAAGGTGAGGTCCCATAATAGGCTGTCTGCAAGCTGAGGAACAAGGAACAAGGACTCGAACAAGGTTTCGAGTCCCAAAACCTCAAAAGTAGGCAAGCCGACAGTGTAGCCTTCAGTCTGTGGTTGAAGGTCCAAAATTCCCAAAGCTGAAGAACTTGGAGTCTGATGTTTGAGGGCAGGAAGGATCCAGCACAGGAGAAAAATAAAGGCCAGAAGACTCAGCCACTCTAGTCTGTCCATGTTTTTCTGCCTGATTTTATTCTGACCACACTGGCAGCTGATTAGATGGTGCCCACCGAGATTGGGGGTAGATCTGCCTCTCCCAGTCCACTGACTCAAATGTTAATCTCCTTTGGCAACACCCTCAGAGACACACCAAGAACAATACTTTGCATCCTTCAATCCAATCAAATTGACACTTAACATTAACCATTGATATAGGAGTTAAGAAGAAATTATTTAGGCAGATAATGAGGGTACAGGAGTCCTCAGTAATATTTTCCTTTTAATGAAAAGCAGCCCCAAAATCATTTCCTTTTCTAAGAAAGAGCAGCCTGCAAAATCAAGCTGCAGACATAGACAAGCAAGCTAGAATTTTGCAGGGGTGAATGCCAGCAGTTGTGCCAACAAGAAAAGGCTACCTGGGACTAGGCATGTTCAAAATGGTGGCTCCATGTTCCCTTCCCTTTGCCAGCCACATGAACAGTAAGGAGCAGACAACACAGCACCAGCCAAGTGGAAAGCCCATTTGCATAATAAGATTAGGGTGGGATGGCCATCCTTCCCTGCACGCTATGTAAACATCACACCTGGTCGAACCAATCTGTGGACTCTACATTAATCAGACACTGCTTCCTCAAGCCTGCCTATAAAACTCAATGCACTATGCTGTGGGTCAGATTTCCCTTTCGGGCGCCCCTCTGTCTCACAAGAGAGACCTGTTCTCCTTCCTCTTTCTTTTGCTGATTAAACCTCTGCTCCTAAACTCACTCCTTGTGTGTATCTGTGTTCTTAATCTTCTTGGCATGAGACTTTGGGTATTTACCCCAGACAACAATTCTGCTTCACCATCACATGTTATGTGGTGGGTTCTAGATATCCTCACCAATTGTATATATTCCATCTTTTATTCTTATGGGAAAAACTTCTCTTTCTTTGTATAAAAAAACTTTATTTTATCTGCTAATAAAGAGTTGGTGTCAATTTGTCAGCATGTAAAGTTGATCATGGAGTATAGTCTCATGTGGGTTATTTCTATATGTTGCCCTTTACTCTTTGTCACTATTTTTGGCTGTTATTTGGATATTTCACTCTGAATTAAAGAGAGATCTGTGACAGGATAACGTCTTGTGTCTAATCTGAGGGAGAAAGTATCCGGTCTCACCATCAAGTATAATGTTAGTTATGGGCTTTTCATAAATGCCTTAAAGCAGGTTTAAAAAAAAAAAAAAAAGAAGGCTGGGCACAGTGGCTTGCGCCTGTAATCCCAGCACTTTGGGAGGCTGAGGCTGGCAGATCATCAGATCAGGAGTTCAAGACCAGACTGACCAACATGGTGAAACCAAGTCTCTACTAAAAATACAAAAACTAGCCAGGCATGGTGGTGCACGCCTGTAATCCCAGCTACTCAGGAGGCTGAAACAGGAGAATCACTTTAACCTGGGAGGCGGGGTTTGCAGTGAGCCAAGATCATGCCACTGCTCTCCAGCCTGGGTGACAGAGCAAGACTCCGTCTCAATAAATAAATAAGTAAATAAATAAAAGAAAATTTCTACTTCTCATACTTCTGGTTTTGTTGCCTCCACCTCCTGTACTGCACAGCTGACTCTCTTGTTTATTCTCTAACTGCTACCAATTGAAAAAGGAATTGCAGCAACTACCCAGATCAGACATTGGCAAACTGTGCCCCATTGGCCAAATCATTCCCCTGTTTATTTTGTATAAATTAAAAGTATTAGAATAAAGCCATGCCCATTTACCTATTGTCTATGATTACTTTCATACTGCAACATCAGAGTTGAGAAACTGCAACAGACAGTATGGTCCCTAAAGACTAAAATATTTATTATCTAGCCCTTTACAGAAAAAGTTTGACAATGCCTAGTCCAGTCCAACCAAAATATGAGGAATAGACATTGGTGTGCTAGAAATCTAGAAATGTTAAACCGGGGGTTGAGGGGAGTACTGTTTTGTGGCATGCCCATTTCCTTAGTGTAAACTCTTCCACCATGGCCAATTTCAAGCCACCAGTATGAGGTCAGTGACTGTGGAGTTGGGGAGAGATGTGCATGGTTGGGCTCTCAAGTCAGTGCAAGCCTATTCCAGCACACCACTGAGTATAGAAATCACCCTGTCTGGAAGCTGTAAGTAAACACAGCAGCAACTATAAACCTTGAATTCATGCAAAACCCTCCTTGAAGTTGCCCAGTCAGAGGCCTAAGCTCCAAATGTTTTCTAACCAACTAGGAGCCCACCTCTAGTTCCTTTTCTGGCTACATTTGTGATAAAGTTTAAGTGTCTACTTGGAGCTGTTCTTTACATATAACAATTTTTTTAACCCTCACAATTACCTCACAAAAACCTTCAATTATGAACCCATTTAACAGATGAGAATATTGAAACTAAAAGATGTTATGGAATGTGACCAAGAAAAGAAATTGTTGAAAAGCCTGCACAACAAAGCAGTTGATTTAGGCCATTTCCTTGCTTGCCAAGTCATGTTTCTGTAGTCTTGTTTCCCTTTCCATTGTGATAAAGATTGAAAATATTGATGCAAGAGTACTTTTTCCCCAGATTCAAGAGAGGAAGAGTCACTTGCTTCCTGGATTGTGCTCATCAGGAAAATTGAAAGAGGAGAGACTGTATTCATAGGAAAAGAGGCAAAGAACAAAAGAATGGGTCTGGGGGTGGGGAGGAGTGGAATGGAGCCTGGAGGAAAGAGAAAGATAGGAGCTAGCATGAGTTGAGCCTTTAAAGAATTTTGAGAGAGAGAAGAAAAGATATAAGGGGTAGCTGCCACAGTGTGATATGCAAGGTGCTGGGAGAGAACAGAGAAAGAGGATTTTAGACAATTTTGCTACATATAAAGGCATTTCCATTAGGAGCCTTGTTGAAAGACATCAGTGAAAGCTAAACGGCTTTTCTAGGGATTTTCTTTATATTAGCCTAATACTTTTTTAATGCAACACTGTGTTGAGACTATTCAGAATGTGCTAAGATTAATATGTTATCCATTCCATCAAATACTGAAGAGAATGAAATCCTTTTCTTTCAAAGACAAAGCAGTTGGTTTGTGGCTTTTATTTTCCACAATAGAAGGGAGTCATCAATGCACTCAGTACAGACATCAGAATAAGGCAAAATCTAGAACTTCGTGGTTGAGCAGATGAAGCCCATTGTCTCCAAACGAGCCTCTTCAAAGGAACAGAACAGAGCCCACCATGTGTCGGGGCTATAAAAGGTGACAGAGTCTCAGTCGCCATCCATAAGAAGTGCACAGCCTGGCAAGAGAGACCAGACACATAAATGACTATAGGAAATAGCTGCTGTGACACTCTATAAAGTGATACGTCAAGAGCCTCTGCATTCCTGCCTGGACTGTCTTCTACCTTTGTATTGCATATTGAGGTTTAGTGTCTGTGCACAGGCAGGCTGCTAACTATAGTCACAGTCAGCCCTATTTTTAACAGGCATAAAGCGGGAACATTTCTTACATGAACTGTCTACCCATCTAAGTCTTTTTTCTCTTTATTGACACCTTCCTCCCAACTCCTTCCCCCCCACACACACCTGCTTGAGACACAATTGTGTGGGGATGTGATGCTCGGAATTACAGCAGCTATATGGTGAGCCAAAAAAAGAGTCAAGAGAATATTAGAGACACCAACCCAATGTCCTGACATGGTAAAGCTCCTGAGTGAACCAACCATAGATTCACCACTTTCTAGATTTCCCATGTGAAATAACAGTCTCTACTATATAAGCTACTTGAATGCTGGCTCTGCAATTTACCCACTGT
Source organism: Theropithecus gelada (assembly GCF_003255815.1). Lineage (NCBI taxonomy): Eukaryota > Metazoa > Chordata > Mammalia > Primates > Cercopithecidae > Theropithecus > Theropithecus gelada. Next base: position 3,325,246 of record NC_037679.1, read on the forward strand.
GTGAGCTTAAGCAAATTATTCAACCTCTTGGTACCTATTTCTTCATGTTTAAAAATGCTCATAATAATAATAATACAGGGTTGTTGTGAAAAATGAGTTAATACATGTAAACACAGTACATTTCTTAAACCACAGTTAAGTGATCAATAAATATTAGTTATTACTAGTACTAGTTGGGTATTTTGCTGCTTATAGACATAAACTATTTCTAACATAGATATTTACTTTAAAATATAAATGACAGGAAACAACAGGTGCTGGAGAGGATGCAGAGAAATAGGAACACTTTTACACTGTTGGTGGGATTGTAAACTAGTTCAACCATTATGGAAAACAGTGTGGCAATTCCTCAAGGATCTAGAACTAGAAGTACCATATGACCCAGCCATCCCATTACTGGGTATATACCCAAAGGATTATAAATCATGCTGCTATAAAGACACATGCACACGTATGTTCATTGCAGCACTATTCACAACAGCAAAGACTTGGAATCAACCCAAATGTCCATCAGTAACAGATTGGATTAAGAAAATGTGGCACATATACACCATGGAATACTATGCAGCCATAAAAAAAGGATGAGTTTATGTCCTTTGTAGGGACATAGATGCAGCTGGAAACCATCATTCTCAGCAAACTATCGCAAGAACAGAAAACCAAACACCGCATGTTCTCACTCATAGGTGAGAACTGAACAATGAGATCACTTGGACTCGGGAAGGGGAACATCACACACCGGGGCCTATTATGGGGAGGGGGGAGGGCGAGGGATTGCATTGGGAGTTATACCTGATGTAAATGATGAGTTGATGGGTGCTGACGAGTTGATGGGTGCAGCACAGCAACATGGCACAAGTATACATATGTAACAAACCTGCACATTGTACACATGTACCCTAGAACTTAAAGTATAATTTTTTTAAAAAAAAATGTAAATGATTGGTAGTAGCTTCCAGCATTATTGTGCAAGCTTATAACATACCATTCTTTAACAGAAGTTAGTGAGTATTTATTGAGCCCTTTTTAAGGGCGAGAAACCGAAGGAATGAATATGTGGAATTGAAATTTCTGGACTCAGTAGATCAATGGGAGAGATATTTGGGAAAGACAAAGGAACACTTCTGCTATCTCGATATCACATAACAGACACTGTTCACTTACGACATATAGAGTTGGTGCATGCTGTGCCCTATATTTGGCTACATGCTGGAAATGACAAGACTTCATTCATCTAGCACAACCATTCCACTTACACATCCACGTAAAGGTGATGCCACTACAGCAAGTTTTGTCTATTTTTCTTTTTGTATATGAACTCTTACTGTGACTTTGGCACCTTCTACGATGACATTGGAATGCCCCTCAAGCTTCACTCTCGGTTCCTTAATATTGCCTCTTTCTCTCCAACATGCATTACAGAGCAGTGCATCAATATCCAGGAAACTTAAAAAGCTCCATTCTCCAGCCCCAGGCTATTCAATTCTACCCAGAGCATATGACTTCAGATCTCCTGCTGGATGTTGGGCAGGGAGATCTTGGCCTTCTAGTCAACCTGCTTTGGGTTTCACTCCGTTAGCAGAGGAGTAAATTTAACACCTGGGCCGGCACTTTGTATCCTCATTCCCTTTTGGCATCACTGGGCTTACATTTCTACAGATTTGGATAAAGCAACAGATCTAACAGAATTTCTTAGTGGTGGCCGCTGCCGGTGCTAGATTACATTTCTCCCAACCTCTGATAACTTGTCAGTAAGTCTTTCATAGGAGTCCTGTCAATTTCCTCCTGCTTCATCGCATGTCTTTGCAACCACCTAAATAATTCTACCTGATTCTTCCTTTTCTTTTCTTCCTTATTCCAAGAATTCCTTTTTCCCTGGTCATTTGCTTTCTTGTACATAGTCCAGATTTTTTTTTTTTTTTTTTTTTTTTGGCACTGCAAGAATAAACTCATCATTGCCCTTATCTACCCTCCTTTCCTTCCAGTGGGAGGGTCACTTCTGAGCCCACGTAAAAGGCGTTCCCCAAGCACGGTAGGATACCATTTGGTGCTGCTCATCTCTGATTCTGTCACAGCTAGTCCAGGGCTGCTGTGCCCTTAACAGGTCCCCATGTCTGCAGGGATGCTCCATTTCACTGCTGATGAGGGAACTGGGCAAATGCCTGCCTTGGCCCAGGCACTCCCTGACTCCAGCCTTCACCCATTCCTCACAGGCATTACTCTTACTCCAGCAGGTCATTCTGAATGCCAAGCTACAGCAGGTTACGTACCAGCACAAATATCAAATATCTCCTTCCATTCTGCAGATTCTAAAAATAAATCATGAGGCCCTAGGTCAACTCCCCTGACAATCTAGAAAAGCAGGGATTCTCAGGCAATTGATGATACTTTTCACCAAATGACCCAGCTCTTTTACACGGCAGCCCCTGGTTTCCAGTAAGTGAGGAAAGAGTTAACACCAGGGCTGGCCAAACCTGCCTGGGAAAATGACCTCTGAATTTCTCTTCCCAGAGTATTGATTTTTGGAGGCTGCAGAGTTAGGATCAATGTGGAATTTATTCTACGATTGTTGTGCTTGCTGTGCGAGCCCTGATCCAGGGGAATGGATCTGTGAGCTGGCACCAGGCCTTAGGCTTACGTGTGCACAGTGGTATAAAATAATGGTGGGGCTTACGTGTGCACAGTGGTATAAAATAATGGTGGGAAGTTACCTGCAATATACCCACACGTTATGCAGGTGAGGGGGCTAAAGAGACCGTGTGGGCCCGATAGCTGCTGGGCCTTCCAATGAACTGAAGATGCCCTATGGCTGTATCTCCTTCCTTGCACCCCTCTATAAACTTACCAAAAAATATAGTATTAGACTAAAGCTTATTGTGTCTTGTGAGTCCAATTGGCAACTTAAACTGATATCAACCGCTACAGAGGAACAATGTAAAAATGTTTTGAGGAAGTATTCTACCTATTTAGGAAAGTATTTTTACTAGAAAACAATGAAATGTCAGAAACATAAGAACACTGGTTATATCTATATTCAGTCCATGTGGTCTGAGTTTTCTGCCAAGCAGCCCATTACCCTAGCCCCAGTGCCCTGGTCTCTAGCCTCAGGGTGAGGCTTTCTGTCACCTTCTCCATTTTCATCAGCCAAAACCAGTGCTCTGACAGGTCCCAGGTCCTTCCTCAGGGGCCAAGGCTAACCCACCGCGTCTCCCTCCCCTGCTTTGCTCATTCCACCTGGATCCCAGTTTCCTTATCTGTACAATGAGGACAGTAAGAATGATAAAGAAAAGCAGAACTAGAAAGAAATTATTCCAGCAATTGTTTTAATAAAAGAAAAACTTCAGCCAAATTAAATTTAAAGGGGTTTAATTGAGCAATGAGTGATTGGTGAATCCAGCAGCCTTCTGAGCCAGAGTAGGCTTGAAGACTCCAGCGCAGCCATGTGGTGGAAGAAGATTTATGGACAGAGGCTGGGCGCAGTGGCTCACGCCTGTAATCCCAGCACTTTGGGAGGCCGAGGCCGGCGGATCATGAGGTCATGAGTTCAAGACCAGACTAGCAAACTTGGTGAAATCCCGTCTCTACTAAAAATACAAAAATTAGCTGGGCATGGTGGCACGTGCCTGTAATCCTAGCTACTTGGAAGACTGAGGCAGGAGAATCGCTTGAACTCGGGAGGCAGAGGTTGCAGTGAGCCAAGATCGTGCCACTGCACTCCAGCCTGGGACAGAGCAGGACTCCACCTCGGAAACAAAACAAAAAAAGATTTATGGACAGAAAAGGAAAGTGATATACAGAAAACAGAAGTGAGGTACAGAAACAGCCGGACTGGTTACAGCTTGGCATTTGTCCTATTTGAACACCCTTTGAAGAGTTGGCTACATCTGATTGGCCAAAACTTGGTGACTGGCACAAGTGTAGGCTATGGTCTGTTTACACGCCCACTTGTTATAGTTCATGATGTACAGAGAAACCTTTAGGCTGAACTTAAAATATCTAAGGAGGCAGTTTTAAGCGAAACTTAACAGTTTTAATACACTGTGATTCTATAATTATTTCAATGTTTCTAAACTCTAATTGGACACTTTTAAAAAGTGTCAAAGGCAGGGAGTAAGCTGGAGAAAGCTTTGAAGGCAGGGACCACGTATTTTACGATGCAGTTTTTATGAACCTAAGACCTAAATCAGCTAGTACCAAGCTAGTACAAGCAGTGAGGTTCGTTTTGGGTTTTGTTTTTAGTCCATGACAAAGTCCATGCCGTTGTCAATGTGTCGTGCCAGTAGTTTTTTGGGACATTCAGTAGGGTACTTGACTATGGCTGGTGGGAGTTTTCTTCAAGGCTATCAGTATAATGAAAGCAAGTCAAGTGGAAATGATTCTAGATAATGGCCACCCTGGAAATATTGGTTCCAGTCAAACAGCATCAGAAAGATTCCACTTCCCCTTTGTCGATAACAAATTAAGTAGCTCTACAGATGACCAAATAGCATTTATACTGAGAAGAAAGAGAAAAGAAGGAAGCACCAACCAGACTTATTTCATCCACCCTAACTCTTGCATGATGTGTATCCCTCTTAGCAGTTACCCACATATATCACAGCTGTGCTGTTCAAATATCTTTCACAACCAATGAGGAAAGATTTATTTTTTTATCTTGACCCAGTATTTTATATTTTCCACTTTACTTTTTATTGCAGCAGTGACCCACTAAATTGATTTTATGACCCCACAAATAGTTCACATCCTACGGTTTTGAAATCACTGGACTAAACTATGTGAGGACTTTACAGAAATTGCATTAAAATTCAGCAATTATCCTTGCCCCTTGTTAGTTTAGATTACTTCATTGACTGGTTTCTAGGGAAAGCTTGATGCTCCTGCCTTCTTATTCTTACCCCCCTCCTCCCCAAAGAAGAATCCATCTCTTGATTGATCTCATTCCAAGACATGGCATTAGGACTCGCTCTAGTGGGTGGAGTGTCCTAAAAGATGAAGAGGTTGAACACAGGGTTATCTAAAAGAAGAGCTTCCCCCTGGGAAGGTCTAAGACAGGTAGTGGAACACTTCCTTCCCCAGGCCTTTGGAAAACTTTCCCCCCAATGTCCCTCTCTGCTTTTCTATCTGCTAGGAGATATTTTGGATGGTTCTTCCATGTGTATCATTCCACTGGAATGGCAAAATGCAGACTTTTCAATGGAAGCCAGCAAAGTGGTTCTTTCAGCCCACTTGAGCTTTGTTCATCAGATGGGCCACAGTAGGTATTGTTTCTTAATATAGTGTTGTGCCATTGCTGCAAAAAGAATAAAATATTTAGGAATACAGCTAGCAAGGGAAGTGAAGGACCTCTTCAAGGAGAACTACAAATCACTGCTCAAAGAAATCAGAGGGGACATAAAGAAATAGAGAAACATTCCATGCTTATGGATAGGAAGAAATCAATATCATGAAAATGGCCAGACGGCCCAAAGTAATTTATAGATTCGATGCTATTCCCATTAAACTACCATTGACATTCTTCACAGAATTACCAAAAAAAAAAAAATGATTTTAAAATTCACTTGGAACCAAAAATAAAGGGGCCCAAATAGCCAAGACAATCCTAAGCAAAAATAACAAAGCTGGAAGCATCATTCTACCTGATTTCAAACTATACTACAAGGCTACAGTAGCCAAAACAGCATGGTACTGGTACAGAACAGACACATAGACCAATGGGACAGAACGGAGAACTCAGAAATAAGACCACACACCTACAATCATCTGATCCTCAACAAATCTGACAGAAACAAACAATGAAGAAAGGACTCTCTATTTAATAAATGGCGCTGGGAGAGCTGGCTAGCCATATGCAGAAAATTGAAACTGGACCCCTTCTTTACACCATAGACAAAAATTAACTCAAGATAGATTAAAGACTTAAATGTAAAACCCAAAATATNCTTCTAACTCCAGGCACCATAGAGAGAGAAATGACTAAATCTCTATTTTAATAGCTGCTGTCAAGAGTTTTGCTCTGTAGGGCCTATTTCAGCAGTTCCTGGTGGTAATATATGGCATTTCCCTGATTAACAGCCATTTTATAACCTCTGTAATTGGCCACAAATCAGAGAAATGTCATAATGTAGCAAGAAAACATTCCCATCTCCGTCATAGCCTTGGCTTGGTTTTCTAGAGGAATTATTACTTGAGCAGTTTGTGGGTTTTCATTACTTTAAATAATGTACTACCTGAACTACAAAAAAAGAAATTTAAACTAACGAACATTTCTGTCTCCTAACCCTTCCTACCATGCTTGTCTTTAGATTGCTTTTTCTCTTGGAAAAAAAAATGCCTAAAAATAAAATTCTTTCTTCATTTTTATAATACCAGTGTAAGTGGGGAAATAGAGGCAAGAGCAGGGTTGGAAGCAGAACAAGGTGATTAAGGCACTCAGTTCAGGTGCAAAATTTAAAGGTGCATTAAAAAGTTCTGCAGTCAATATAAAAATATTTTAATGCAATATGTAAAAAATCAAAATTGGTGCAATAAACAAGATACATGATGAACAAATTTGATCTCCATTATAAATGGCACTTTAATAGTACAGCCCTTTGGACTGTGTACTACAGGTGAAATAAAACTCCCTACATACATAATTCTGCACAGCAAAGAGCTCTTATTGCAATCTGTAGAGTCCCTATAGAAAGCTAAAACCTGTGTTCCTATTGGACAAGTGAACTCAATCTTCATTTTTATAATACCAGTGTTTGTGGGGAAATAGAGGCAAGGGCACAGCCCTGATATTACTAAAATCTTAAAGACAGGATTGGTTCCTGCACTTGCATGAATCACCTCACTCCCATCCTCCCTATTCCCAGCCCTGGGCAAGGGTATGAGATAGGAAGGAATGACCGCAAAGTCACGGGATTGAGTCCATTTGTACAATAGGAACACAGGTTTTGGCTTTTTATAGTCATTCTTCAGATTGTAATAAGAGGTACCTGCTGAGCAGAATTATGTATGTAGGGAGTTTATTTCACCTGTAATACACAGCCTGAAGAATTGTACTATTAAAATTTTACTTATGATGGAGATAGAACTTGTAATTCCATATCAACCTCTACTGAGACCAAAACATGTCAAATATAAATGATTTTAAAACCTCTTCTCTTTCTAAGATAAGTAAGGTAAGCCAACACCATTTATTGTAAAAAATAAGTATTTCCTCATTTGAGCTAGTCACTATTACGCATACTAGAAATACAGTTAATAAAACCCCATGTCTTTCCTCAAGTAGATGGAATGCCAAAAACATATACACCTATTATGCATCAATAAAAATTTTTTAAAAATTTAAAAAGATGATGAAACATTAATTAGTCCATGATTGCGGTGGTTTGACAAGTCTATGAGATAACTGTACCAGAGAGGGGGCATGTAAATCAGATGAGGTGTTAGGTTTCCTGGAAATGATGGCATTTGAACTAAATCCTGAAGGTCTGAGACAAAGCAGTTAGACAAAGAAGAGAAGTGAAGGATGAGGCATTCCAAGGGGAAGAAATAATACTGAAAACATGAAGGCCTGGAATAGTACCATGTTTGGGAGGAATTATGAATACTTAGGTAAGGTTGGGGAGACACATATGAGACAGAAAATGGTAGGGAATGAAACTGGAGAGAGAAACAAGTGGCAATTCAAATGAGAAACAAGAGATACGTGCATGAAATAATAAATGTAATGGCTCATACAGAGAGCAGCCATGTTTAATGATGTATTATTAACACAAAGCCCATAATACAGCAGTAGATATTTTGTGCATTTTGATTCCTGAATCAGAAATAAAATACAAGAAAAATGTATTTACGGCCGGGCATGGTGGCTCACGCCTATAATCCCAGCACTTTGAAAGGCTGAGGCGGGAGGTTCGCTTGAGGTCAGGAGTTCGAGACCAGCCTGGCCAACATGGTGAAACCCCGTTTCTACTCAAATTGCAGATTACCAGGTGTGGTGGCACACATCTGTAATCCCAGATACTCAGGAGGCTGAGGTAGGAGAATCACTTGAACCTGGGAGACGGAGGCTGCAGTGAGCCAAGATTGCACCACTGTACTCCAGTCTGGGTGACAGAGCGAGACTTCATCTCAAAAAAAGAAAAATGTATTTAATTTTGTTTTTCTTTTTAGAGACAGGGTCTTACTCTGTTACCCAGGCTGCTGTACAGTAGTGTGATCATAACTCACGGTAACTTCAAACCCTTGGGCTAAAGTGATCCTTCTGGCTCAGCCTTCCAAGTAGCTATGTCTATGTGCTCACACTGCTACACCTGGTTAAATTTTACAAAATGTTTTGTAGAGAAGGGATCTTGCTATGCTTCCCTGACTGGTTTCAAATTCTTGGCCCCAAGTGATCCTCCTGCCTCCACCTCCCAAAGCACTGGGATCATAGGTGTGAGCCATTATGGCTGGCTTAGGTTTGAGACTCTTAAAAACTTGTTACACAAAAAGTTACTATACATTAGATACAGGTGAAGTGATGCTATAGAAATAAGACTTAAAAATTGTGAAATGTTACCCTACTTGAAGTGAGATAGGTGGACAAAATTTTGTAAAACTAGTGAGAAAGTTTATTTGCATAAAATAGATTATAGAATCATCACAAAAATCATGCTAAAGAAATTATATTCTCCAATAGTGTGATAGAATATCTTATCAGTAACAACTCAATTAACTGGAATATAATAAAAACTATGGCCACACTGACCTTTTACATCATTTGCTAACTTCTTGGCTTCATTAAGAATCCTGAAGCTTTTCTGAAGAGAGCCTTTGGCATCTTCCTTTAATAAACCCCGAGGACCTGTTGCCTGTGGACAGAAAAACAAATGTCATGCATCTAAAACCATAGAATAATGGAGTGGAGGGATCCAGAAGGCAGTTGGTACACAGAGTTTACCTTCAGGAAAGAGTTCTGGGCTGCAGATATAGAATTGTAAATTATTAGCACATTTTCGGTAGTTAAAGTTAGGAGACTGTTTATTATGGTATAAGAAGATCTAGAACAGAGTTCTTAGGAACTTCAATGTTTAGAGAGTAGGTAGAGAAAGTGGAGCTGGCAAGGTGACTGGCATTCCAGAGATGAAAAGGAGAAACCAGGAGACCATGACACTATGGAAATTAAGAGAGGCAGAAGTGACTCAATGCATCACTGGCGGTGTTGCAAGGACATAACCGAGCAGTATTATGACGCGCTGCAGAAGTCAAGCAAATTAAGAACTAAACACCTCCCCTGACTTTATCCCTAAGTAAATTTCACTCTAGTTGTGGAGTGAGGGGAGCATTTCCTGTATCTCCCAAGTGCTGAAATGAGAAAGAACACTGCTCCTTTTTAAAAATGCATCTTAAAGCAGTATGGCAAAACACAATCTTCTAAATGACAATCTCTGAGCCACAATTATCTCCAAGCAAAGATATATTTGTTTAGCCTTAGATTAAAAAAGGTGACATAAAGTTAATAGAATGATATGGGAAAAGGAATGTTTAATTTGAATGTCTAGTTATCCATTTTAATAGTGTTTGCTTCTCAGCAATCATTACATAATTCATATATACCAAGAGATAAATCAAATAGAATCTTCTGTGCAAATTTTAAATTAGAAAAGTTTTGCAAGTGCAAGAAGGGTTGGAGAATGCTAAATACTTACTGTTGAAGATATAAATCTGAACTCAGATTATCACAGGCATAACACTTGTTAAAGGCATCTGGACTGCCTTAGTTACATTATTTTTATCAGTCACATTATTTGAACATTAAACTAGAAAAGATTACAGAACTTGGTATGGCTGTGGTCAAATTTATTTTAATGTATTATTCTAAGAGCTTTCAAGTAAATAATCGATTGCTCATAGAACAGATTGATTGTACAATACTAAAATATCTACAAAAAGATATATTGGAAACATCTACATGAATAAAAAGGAACACTGAACATAGTTCTTGCAAAAGACAACCTTGGCAAATTATTCTCCAGAAAACTGATGATGTTTTCCACTGGGAAAAACAGGAATTCTCATTGCTATAGTTCTCTTGGGAATTAGATACAGTAACATCACATAAGTGTCATTTATCTTGGAAAAAAAAAAAAGAGTGTCAAAATTAATGGCACAGATGCAATGCACTTTAACTCACAAAGCCAGCCTCAGGTTACCCACTCAGATTCTATATTTGTTCCAAATTTACACATCATTTTTACTCCCTTGGTTATAGGTTTTCTGACAGTTTAGAGACACGAAACTACAGTGAAAGAATGTGTGAAGATTCTCTAAACAAACACATGAAAACAGCAGAAGTGACAGCTGACGTTCTGTCTGACAATGAGCAAAGAGAAGAGAAAACTCTAAAAAGTGGAGAGAAGAATTTTTAAAACTCAGGAGTCTGAGTCAATTTGGAAAGGGATAAAATGTATAGAGGTAAAGTAGGTCTCAGTAGATGCCAATATTATTGTAGTAAAATAACCAAGGATGATAATACAGTCCTGAATCGCCAGGATAATATGGGCCATTTATAGTACTAGATAAAACTAGACCAAAAAAAAAAAAAAAAGAAAAAAGAAAACAGCTTTCCCCAGGGCCTTGGAGTGTGAATACCTTTTTGTAAGAATATAATCTGACAAGCATTTAAAAGTCATAATTTTAAAGCTAACCTCACGTGTGCAAAGTGAGTCACAAGACTACAGTGGGGAAAAAAGGTTGATTTGCTGAGCATAAGAAAATAAAAGGAATAGGCTCAGTGGCAGATTGGATAAATAAAATGTGGTACATATACACTATGGAATACTATGCAGTTATAAAATGAACACAATCATGTCCTTTGCAGGAACATGGATGGAGCTGGAGGCCATTATTCTTAGCAAACTAATGCAGGAACAGAAAAACAAATACAGTATGTTCTCACTTATAAGTGGTAGCTAAATGATGAGAACATATGGACACAAAGAAAAGAGGAGAACAACATACACTGAGGCCTACTTGAGGGTAGTTAGTGGGAGGAAGGAGAGAATCAGAAAATAACTATTGGGTGGTAGGTTTAGTTCCTGCGTGATAAAATCTATACAACAAACCTCCATGACAAGAGTTTACCTATATAACAAACCTGTACATGTACCTTTGAACCTAAAATACAAGTTTCAAAAATTAAAAAAATTTGAAAAGAATTTAAAAAAGGAAATAAAGGGAATAGGTAAGAGAGAGGAGAGGAAGATGGCCCAAATGACAGTGAAAGAGGCTAAAATCTAAGCTGTGGAAATTGTGGTGGGACCAGAGATGACCATACTGTTTAATACTTTTATTGATGTAAAACTGGCATAAACAAACCATGCAAACCAATTTACAATTGGATAAGTTTTGAATATATACACCCATGAGACCATTAACACAACCATGGTAGAGAATATATCCATCATTTCTTTTGAATCCCTTCCTTCTATCCTTCTTTCTCTTCCCTCTGTCCCCAGAAAAATACTGGTCTGCTTTCCATCACTGTAGGTATGCATTTCATAGAATTTTATATAAATGGAACCATTCTGGATGTACTCTCTTTGTGTCTGGCTTCTTTCACTCAACATAGTTTCAACATTCATCCATGTTGTGTGTGTATCCATATTTGACCGTTTTTATTGGTAAGTAGTATTTCATCATAGGGATATGTACACATCTGTGTACAAATTTTTGGGTGAACATATGCCATCATTTATCTTGGAGTGAATACATAGAAGCAGAATGGCTGGATCATACGGTAATTTATGTTTACGTTTTTAAGAAATTATCAACCTGTTTTCTAAAGTGTCTGAACTATTTATATTCCCACCACCAGTGTATGAGAGTTGCATTTGCCTACATCTTTGTTGATACCTGGTATAACCTGTCTTTTAAAATTTTAGACATTCTAATTGGTCATCATTTTGGTTTTGCTTTGTGTTTTCCTTATGACTAATAACATTGAGCATCTTTTCACATGCTTATTTTCCACCTTCTTTGGTGACGTATCTGTTTAAATCTTTTGTTCAAATTTTCTTGGGCTATTTGCTCTTATTTTTGAGTTTTGAATGATATGTATGAATAATCTGGATGTGAGTCCTTTATCAGATATGTAATTTGGAAATATATTCTACTAGTTTGTAGTTATCTTTTCATTTTCTTAAAAGTGCTTTTTTTTTTTTTGAAGGGAAGAAGTTCTCAATTTTGATGAAGTTTAAGTTGTTAATTTTTTTTCCTTTTGAGGATATGCTTTTGGTGTTGTATCTAAGAATCTTAGCTTTACCCAAGATCACAAAGATTTCTCTTATATATTTGTAGATGTTTTGTATTTTTATGTTTTACAGTTAGGTCTAGCATCTCTTTTGAGTTAATTTTGAAATAAGGTGCAAGATACAGACTGAAGTTCATTTTTTTGCTGTTGCTCATGGATATTCAATTCCTCTAATAGAATTTGTTAAATGTACCTTGTATTGCTTTTGTATTTATGTCATAAATCATTTGATCACACATGTCTGAATCTATATCTGGACTCTTTAATCTGTTCTAATAATCTATTTGTCAATATTGATACCAACACCTCACTTTCTGATTACCATAGCTTGGTAGTAAGTATTGAAGTCAGGTAGTATAACCTTTCCAACATTTTTCTCCTTTCCAGTTCCATATGAATTCTAAAATATACCTGTCAATTTTTAGGAAAAAGCCTGCTATGATTTTTACTGAGATTGCATTGAATGTGTAGGTCAATATGTATAAAACTAGGATTATAGGAATATTGAATCTTCTGGTCAATGAACATGGTATCTCTCTTGATTTATTTAGATTTTCTGTAATTTATCTCCAGAGTATTCGGTGTAGGGGGTCTTTCGCATTTTTAAGGCTATTGTAAACTGTATCCTTTTAATTTCAACTTCCAACGTATCTTTGCCAGTCTTTAAAATTATTGATTTTCATATATAGATGTTATACCTTATAACATTGGTAAGCTCACTTTTCAGTTCTAGTAACTTTTTTTAATAGATAGCATTTTATTTTATGCTTTTTAAACTTTTTTTGGGTTGTAGAGATGAGGTCTTGCTATGTTGCCCAGGTAGTCTCAAACTCTTGGCCTCAAGCGATCCACCTGCCTCAGCCTCCTAACGCACTAGGGTTACAGGCATGAACCACCAGGATTTTATGCTTAGACTTCTAGAGTATCTATGAATAAAAACAATTGTACTTATTTTTCAATCTGGGTGCCATTTATTTCCTTTTTCTTGCCCATTGTACTGGCTAGCATCTCTAGTACAATATTAAACGGAAGTGATGGAAGCAGATATCCTTGCCTTGTTCCTAATCTTAGTCTTTTGCTAAGTATGATTTTAGCTGTTAGGTTTTTTTAAAAAATAAATTTTTATAGTGATCAAGTAGTGAAGTTCCCCTACTCTTTAGTAGGCTGTTTTTTAAAACAATAGATGTTGCATTTTGTCAAATGCCTTTACTATGTCAATTTAGGTGATTATATACTTTGCTTTTTAGTTTGCTATATGGTAAATTACACTGACTAATTTCAAATATTAAACCAATCTTATATCCTGGGATTAATCTCATTTAGTGATAATGTATAATCCTTTGAATAAATCATTAGATTTGATTTATTATAACTTTGCCATGAACTTTTGCATCTATGTTCATGGAAGGATATTGTTATATAATATAATTTTCTTTTTTAAAAACTATCTTTGTCTGACATTGGTATCAGAGTAATACTGGCCTCGTGGAATGAGGTTGGATGTATTTTCTCCTCTTTAAATTTCTGAACGAGTTTATTATTTCTTCATTAAATGTTTGGTGGAATTCACAAGTAAAGTCATCTGGAACTGAATTTGTGTGTGTGAAGGTTTTGAACTACAAATTAAATTCTTTAATGAGTATGAAACTATTCAGATGATTTGTTTGTGAGTGAGTTTTGGTAGTTTGTGATTTTCAAAGAATTTGCCCTTTTTATCCAAATTGTTGAATTATTGCCATAAAATTGTTCATAACATCCCCTTAACACCCTTTAGTGTCTGCAGAAGTTGTAGTGATTTCACCTCTTGTATTCCGGATATTGGTAGTTGGTGACTTTTCTTATTTTTTTCTGATTAGTCTGGCTGGATGATTATCAGTGTATTGATTTTCCACTGACTCTTGCACCTTCATCCAGGAACATGGCGGCCCTGACTGAAGGCTATCTACTGATACAGACCTCCGTGTTGCTAATTTTCTATCTTCTTGCATTTCTGAATATCACCTGCTCTTTGCTTCCAGGCAATTTTTTCTTTCCTGCTTTTTAGGAAGTCAGTGATTTCTTCCTGGATCCTTAGTCAACAACTCCTTGCTCAGATCAAAGAAGACAGGTGGTATATACGGGAATGTAGAAGATATAGTAGAAACAGTATAAGGAAAGGCAGGGAGGCAGGCAGGGACTTTCGATGCGTGGATGTGAGAGCGAGTATTTTAGCTCCCTAAGATTGTAGGGTTTGTCAAAGGCAATGTGGAGAAGTAAGGCTATTAGACAGGTCAGAGTCAATTTCTGGAAGGTTCGAAGGTGCGATTAAGGAAACTGAGCAATGAGCAATTTGGAGGCATTGAAAGTTTCTCTGTAGGAGAGTGTGATCAGAGCTGTAGTCCAGGAAGATGTATTGGGCAGCTGTGTGGGAAAAAAGGAACCATCAATTGGTTATTGTAATAGAATAGGCCAGAGAAAAGAGAGTAGTCACCTCATGCAAGCACTGTGGAATTGAGAGGTTACAATCAAGAGATTTGGAGGAAAAGACATGCCTCAATGTTTCAAGAAGCTCTCTAACACATTAAAGTAAAGAGCTTGTGGCGTACAACTGTCAGTTACAAGCAGTCTGCCAGCAATCCGGGTTTAAAGGACAGACTTTTCATATGATAAGGAAATGGAAAACGCTAACATGTTATGGGTGAAAAGCACCGTTTCAACTCACTGGAATTTGGAGAGAACCTTTTCCAGCATTGCTTGGTAAGTTATTGAAGCCCATCAACAATAACAGGACAGGTGATGAAGCAGCATTTTCTAAGCTAATTATACTTTATACATATGCATAAGCATCACATCTGGGTTCCTGAGCTGTGTCTACAGCATATGTGAAATATAAATGAGAGTCTCTGAGTTGAAAGGTATTTTGTTTCTTGTTTTTTAGAGTTTTTTTTTTAAAACAATAAATTCTTGGTTTTCTCTGTGTCTGTATACGTATATATATTCATACATATGGATATACAAGTTATATAAAAATTTCAACTATATCATGCAAAAGAGTCTATTTTTAAGTAAGTTGCTGTAGGTTTTTATTAGTTAATAATTGTTTATGAAAATATGAGGTAATTTAAAACATTATAGTAGGAAAAACTGAAATTATAAAGTCTGTTAGGATTCCACAGATGGCTTGGCATTTAATTGCATTTTAATACATGTTGTTTTCCTCTTCCTACTATTTATTAAATATTCATAATTCCTCTCGCTAAAGCATACTGCCATTGATTAATAGATAAGTGAATTGATTTATTTACCCAACAAAACTTTTCAGTTGTCTAAAGCACCAAATATTCAAAATGGAAAGACTATGCCTTCCCTAATGGAACTGGAGTGGAGGGAAGGGGAAAGACAAACAAATACAGTCACTTATAAAAAAAGACAATCATCACCATAATGAAGCACAGAAACGCCTAGATGTTTGGCTGTCAGAGGAGGCTCTGTTGGAGGAGGGAGGTGTGATGATGAGACCTGAAGGCAAGTTAGAGTTTATCAGGCTGACTAACCTGTACCCCAGTGATGTTCTAAACAACCAAGTTTAAAAGTTATTGTTTACGTTGCTTTATATATTATGCTTTTTTCCTAAATGTTCCTCAAATTACTTTTTTATTAGTGATGAATTTTTTGAATTCATTGAAAGAGTTGGCTCTAAAAGAAGATGTAAAATATTTATTTTCTATTTTTGTTTTTATTTTTTAAAGACAGTAGTAACTAAAAATTCATCAGCATGGCTTATGACTTATTCTGTTACTCTCTCTTTATGAAATAATTTATTTTAGAAGAGAAGTCTTACACATGTCCACAGGGGTTAATGTGCCAAGATAATATAAAACTTAGATGATTTTAAATTAAAAATATTTTCAATAAAGAAAACTGTTCAAAATGTGCAGCTATATATATACGGGTTGGTGACTGGCTGCATTATGTTTATAAAGTGTGTAACAGAAGAAATTTAGAGTTTGGTATGTTAGACTATGAATCAAAATCAAGGATAATGTTCTTACTATAATAATGTGAATTCTCAGAATAAATAGTGGAATCTAATTCAATATACATTTTAAAAATATGTTTTTGAGAATATTTTTTAAAATATGTATGTGATGTTACTTGCTATAGTAAGCTATGAAACAGTTACATAAACATCACCCATTTGTACAAAAACTATTTGCATGGGAAAATATATGAGTAGATATATAAGGATATTATAAAAGTAAGTATTCATATGCACATTTTACATTTTCTCCTTCTTGTTTTTCTGAATTTTCTATTTTCTATAATAGCTGCTTTTGTAATAATTTAAAAAATCATACACAATTTTAAAATAAGAAAATCACTATGCATCAATTTTTAAGGTGCTTTATATAGTGCTGTATATTTTTAAGTACTATAGGTTATTAAAATTAAATAATGAGTAAAAAATGAGTCAAGAAACACCCCAAAGAGATGGCCTTGGGCAACAATCTGTTAAAAGGCTGTAGGTCCCTGGCTTTTCATAGCATATCCTAAGAGTGGTAGTTGGATCAGATGAGTCTCTGTCAAGATTGAAAGCAACTGAGCATGCAAAGGAGACTCAGAGATGAAATAGGAAATCCCCCAAAATGCTCATGGTAATTTAAAATTTGTGAGTGTGAATTTTTAGCTTGATGGGAACACCAAGAAAGACAATCAAGGGAGCATTCAAAAATATAAAGCTAAGTAAGAATGGTTTTCCTCAATTACAGCGTGACACCCGCAATTGCTCAGCACCTATGGGTACCACTAGACTGCTTCAATGAGACAGACCCTGGACTAGCAGCTGGCTACTAGAGGTGGGGTGGGCAGATACCACAAAGAGTCTTAGTTTTGAGCAAAAGTAATGGAGAGGTGTCTATTAAGTTAGATACCATTTTCAGAGGGCTTCGCGTTTTCCCTCCAGTTAATGTCCAGAATCAAATACAACATAGCAATCTCACCTGTTGATTATTCTACTTAGGGGTAGAAATTAGAGCAGGTAGGATGGCACCAAGAGCACTGTTGTCTTGAAGTAAATTAGATCAAACTTAGATTGCACTGTGGCATTGTTCAAAAGAGTTTCTGTGTTTCTGACTGATGACACAAACCCTGAGACATCATTTTATGCCTTGAACTTTTAAATACATCTAAGTTTGGGTCAAAAAGTTTACTTCTCAGGGCGGAGCAAGATGGCCGAATAGGAACAGCTCCAGTCTCCAACTCCCAGCGCGAGTGACACAGAAGACTGGTGATTTCTGCATTTTCAACTGAGGTACTGGGTTCATCTCACTGGGGAGTGCCGGACGATCAGTGCTGGTCAGCTGCTGCAGCCTGACCAGCCCGAGCTGAAGCAGGGCGAGGCATCACCTCACCTGGGAAGCGCAAGGGGGAAGGGAATCCCTTTTCCTAGCCAGGGGAACTGAGACACACAACACCTGGAAAATCGGGTAACTCCCACCCCAATACTGCGCTTTAAGCAAACAGGCACACCAGGAGATCATATCCCACACCTGGCCGGGAGGGTCCCACGCCCATGGAGCCTCCCTCATTGCTAGCACAGCAGTCTGCGATCTCGCGGCAAGGCAGCAGCGAGGCTGGGGGAAGGGTGCCCGCCATTGCTGAGGCTTAAGTAGGTAAACAAAGCCGCTGGGAAGCTCGAACTGGGTGGAGCTCACAGCAGCTCAAGGAAACCTGCCTGTCTCTGTAGACTCCACCTCTGGGGACAGGGCACAGATAATAACAAAAGCAGCAGAAACCTCTGCAGACGCAAACGACTCTGTCTGACAGCTTTGAAGAGCAGTGGATCTCCCAACACGGAGGTTGAGATCTGAGAATGGACAGACTGCCTGCTCAAGTGGGTCCCTGACCCCTGAGTAGCCTAACTGGGAGACATCCCCCACTAGGGGCAGTCTGACACCCCACACCTCACAGGGTGGAGTACACCCCTGAGAGGAAGCTTCCAAAGCAAGAATCAGACAGGTACACTCGCTGTTCAGAAATATTCTATCTTCTGCAGCCTCTGCTGCTGATACCCAGGCAAACAGGGTCTGGAGTGGACCTCAAGCAATCTCCAACAGACCTACAGCTGAGGGTCCTGACTGTTAGAAGGAAAACTATCAAACAGGAAGGACACCTACACCAAAACCCCATCAGTACATCACCATCATCAAAGACCAGAGGCAGATAAAACCACAAAGATGGGGAAAAAGCAGGGCAGAAAAGCTGGAAATTCAAAAAACAAGAGCGCATCTCCCCCGGCAAAGGAGCGCAGCTCATCGCCAGCAATGGATCAAAGCTGGACGGAGAATGACTTTGACGAGATGAGAGAAGAAGGCTTCAGTCCATCAAATTTCTCAGAGCTAAAGGAGGAATTACGTACCCAGTGCAAAGAAACTAAAAATCTTGAAAAAAAAGTGGAAGAATTGATGGCTAGAGTAATTAATGCAGAGAAGGTCATAAACGAAATGAAAGAGATGAAAACCATGACACGAGAAATACGTGACAAATGCACAAGCTTCAGTAACCGACTCGATCAACTGGAAGAAAGAGTATCAGCGATTGAGGATCAAATGAATGAAATGAAGCGAGAAGAGAAACCAAAAGAAAAAAGAAGAAAAAGAAATGAACAAAGCCTGCAAGAAGTATGGGATTATGTAAAAAGACCAAATCTACGTCTGATTGGGGTGCCGGAAAGTGAGGGGGAAAATGGAACCAAGTTGGAAAACACTCTTCAGGATATCATCCAGGAGAACTTCCCCAACCTAGTAGGGCAGGCCAACATTCAAATCCAGGAAATACAGAGAACGCCACAAAGATACTCCTTGAGAAGAGCAACTCCAAGACATATAATTGCCCGATTCACCAAAGTTGAAATGAAGGAAAAAATCTTAAGGGCAGCCAGAGAGAAAGGTCGGGTTACCCACAAAGGGAAGCCCATCAGACTAACAGCAGATCTCTCGGCAGAAACTCTACAAGCCAGAAGAGAGTGGGGGCCAATATTCAACATTCTTAAAGAAAAGAATTTTCAACCCAGAATTTCATATCCAGCCAAACTAAGTTTCATAAGTGAAGGAGAAATACAATCCTTTACAGATAAGCAAATGCTTAGAGATTTTGTCACCACTAGGCCTGCATTACAAGAGACCCTGAAGGAAGCACTCAACATGGAAAGGAACAACTGGTACCAGCCATTGCAAAAACATGCCAAAATGTAAAGACCATCGAGGCTAGGAAGAAACTGCATCAACTAACGAGCAAAATAACCAGTTAATATCATAATGGCAGGATCAAGTTCACACATAACAATCTTAACCTTAAATGTAAATGGACTAAATGCTCCAATGAAAAGACACAGACTGGCAAACTGGATAAAGAGTCAAGACCCATCAGTCTGCTGTATTCAGGAGACCCATCTCACACGCAGAGACATACACAGGCTCAAAATAAAGGGATGGAGGAAGATTTACCAAGCAAATGGAGAACAAAAAAAAGCAGGGGTTGCAATACTAGTCTCTGATAAAACAGACTTTAAACCATCAAAGATCAAAAGAGACAAAGAAGGCCATTACATAATGGTAAAGGGATCAATTCAACAGGAAGAGCTAACTATCCTAAATATATATGCACCCAATACAGGAGCACCCAGATTCATAAAGCAAGTCCTTAGAGACTTACAAAGAGACTTAGACTCCCATACAATAATAATGGGAGACTTCAACACTCCACTGTCAACATTAGACAGATCAACAAGACAGAAAGTTAACAAGGATATCCAGGAATTGAACTCATCTCTGCAGCAAGCAGACCTAATAGACATCTATAGAACTCTCCACCCCAAATCAACAGAATATACATTCTTCTCAGCACCACATCGTACTTACTCCAAAATTGACCATATAATTGGAAGTAAAACACTCCTCAGCAAATGTACAAGAACAGAAATTATAACAAACTGTCTCTCAGACCACAGTGCAATCAAACTAGAACTCAGGACTAAGAAACTCAATCAAAACCGCTCAACTACATGGAAACTGAACAACCTGCTCCTGAATGACTACTGGGTACATAACGAAATGAAGGCAGAAATAAAGATGTTCTTTGAAACCAATGAGAACAAAGATACAACATACCAGAATCTCTGGGACACATTTAAAGCAGTGTGTAGAGGGAAATTTATAGCACTAAATGCCCACAAGAGAAAGCAGGAAAGATCTAAAATTGACACTCTAACATCGCAATTAAAAGAACTAGAGAAGCAAGAGCAAACACATTCAAAAGCTAGCAGAAGGCAAGAAATCACTAAGATCAGAGCAGAACTGAAGGAGATGGAGACACAAAAAACCCTCCAAAAAATCAATGAATCCAGGAGTTGGTTTTTTGAAAAGATCAACAAAATTGACAGACCACTAGCAAGACTAATAAAGAAGAAAAGAGAGAAGAATCAAATCGACGCAATTAAAAATGATAAAGGGGATATCACCACCGACCCCACAGAAATACAAACTACCATCAGAGAATACTATAAACACCTCTACGCAAATAAACTGGAAAATCTAGAAGAAATGGATAATTTCCTGGACACTTACACTCTTCCAAGACTAAACCAGGAAGAAGTTGAATCCCTGAATAGACCAATAGCAGGCTCTGAAATTGAGGCAATAATTAATAGCCTACCAACCAAAAAAAGTCCAGGACCAGATGGATTCACAGCTGAATTCTACCAGAGGTACAAGGAGGAGTTGGTACCATTCCTTCTGAAACTATTCCAATCAATAGAAAAAGAGGGAATCCTCCCTAACTCATTTTATGAGGCCAACATCATCCTGATACCAAAGCCTGGCAGAGACACAACAAAAAAAGAGAATTTTAGACCAATATCCCTGATGAACATCGATGCAAAAATCCTCAATAAAATACTGGCAAACCGGATTCAGCAACACATCAAAAAGCTTATCCACCATGATCAAGTGGGCTTCATCCCTGGGATGCAAGGCTGGGTCAACATTCGCAAATCAATAAACATAATCCAGCATATAAACAGAACCAAAGACAAGAACCACATGATTATCTCAATAGATGCAGAAAAGGCTTTTGACAAAATTCAACAGCCCTTCATGCTAAAAACGCTCAATAAATTCGGTATTGACGGAATGTACCTCAAAATCATAAGAGCTATTTATGACAAACCCACAGCCAATATCATACTGAATGGGCAAAAACTGGAAAAATTCCCTTTGAAAACTGGCACAAGACAGGGATGCCCTCTCTCACCACTCCTATTCAACATAGTGTTGGAAGTTCTGGCTAGGGCAATCAGGCAAGAGAAAGAAATCAAGGGTATTCAGTTAGGAAAAGAAGAAGTCAAATTGTCCCTGTTTGCAGATGACATGATTGTATATTTAGAAAACCCCATTGTCTCAGCCCAAAATCTCCTTAAGCTGATAAGCAACTTCAGCAAAGTCTCAGGATACAAAATTAATGTGCAAAAATCACAAGCATTCTTATACACCAGTAACAGACAAACAGAGAGCCAAATCATGAATGAACTTCCATTCACAATTGCTTCAAAGAGAATCAAATACCTAGGAATCCAACTTACAAGGGATGTAAAGGACCTCTTCAAGGAGAACTACAAACCACTGCTCAGTGAAATAAAAGAGGACACAAACAAATGGAAGAACATACTATGCTCATGGATAGGAAGAATCAATATCGTGAAAATGGCCATACTGCCCAAGGTTATTTATAGATTCAATGCCATCCCCATCAAGCTACCAATGAGTTTCTTCACAGAATTGGAAAAAACTGCTTTAAAGTTCATATGGAACCAAAAAAGAGCCCGCATCTCCAAGACAATCCTAAGTCAAAAGAACAAAGCTGGAGGCATCATGCTACCTGACTTCAAACTATACTACAAGGCTACGGTAACCAAAACAGCATGGTACTGGTACCAAAACAGAGATATAGACCAATGGAACAGAACAGAGTCCTCAGAAATAATACCACACATCTACAGCCATCTGATCTTTGACAAACCTGAGAGAAACAAGAAATGGGGAAAGGATTCCCTATTTAATAAATGGTGCTGGGAAAATTGGCTAGCCATAAGTAGAAGGCTTCATGAGATTTCGAAAGACCCTGTCCCTTAAGTCAACCTAAAGACCCAGTGCAGGATCTTGAGACCTGGGTAGGAAAGAAGAGCACCCGAGCGAGGAAGAACAGAAGGTGAAATCTACAACTGTGTTTCTCTCCTAGGTCTCCAGCAAATTGATTTGATAAGGTTGCTACACCCAATCTTTGTACTTTTTAGAAAAATTCCTCCAATTCTCTGCATTATGCAGGCAATCACTGAGTTTGGTGACAATGATTCGAAATGGTATCATTTCCTGAAACTTTATACTTCTAGCCTTCTTTCAGGATTGTTATTCCTGTGTTCCCTTTCCCCATTAGCTGTCACAAGTTTGGGATGTGCTCTATATCTGATTACTTATTCTGCACAGACAGGCATACATACTAGAGTGACCACATATGGGAACCTCAGAGATGACTGTCTCACAGGAAGTCAGGTTATGGAGAAACCCTCTTCTGATTTGAAAGTAAAAAATTAGATCTTGCTCACAATGAACACCATGCTTGCATATGCTCTTCCTCCCACTAGGGGGTCATAGTAGGAGGCTCAGGAAAAGAGGGAAGGTGTACTTGTCTGGCAGCAGGTTCTGCAAATATTTAGGATATTGGGATAAAAGGGAGTCCTCTCTGCAGCCAGTGGAACGAAAAACTAAAACCACCAGATATCAACAGCCGCGTTTGACTCCTCTAGGACATGCTGACTGTGGACTTGCAGACTTGTTTTCTTTTGGCCAGCAAGAAAATTGAGTTTGAATACCTTTAAATAAGACAAATACTCTTTGGTTTAACACAGGCCCGACCATCCCTTTATGTTATCCGTAAGTCTCTTGAAGGCATTTCTGTTTATCTCTGGTCTAAATTAACTTACTTGCAAAAAACCCCACAGAATCTCAGACTCTGATTGGATTTAATCACAACAAAGTCCAGATAAGTTTTTAGCTCTAAGTCCAGTTTTTATCGCACAGGCCTTTGTCTCTTGCTGAGATGATATACAGGAATGTTCTGAATGTTTGTTTCTTATGTTCTACTCACATGGTGGGTTTGGATATGACAAGCTACGACTGACTCTTAGGGATAATCTTTCCAATAGAACCTGCCCCTCTATATTTGCCACTATTTTGCCAATTTTCATTTTTACTCCTAATCGAAGTCCACCCTCGTTTCATTTTTTTGATTTCCACCATTCACACTCTAAAGGAGGTACCAAAACTTTGTGTGAGGGATCGCCAATTTCACCTGGAAAAGACTGCTTTGTTCTGCAGACCACAGTAGGCCAGGGGACCCAGGCTTAATTTCATCCTTTGAGTCTAAAATTATTGTCAATAGAGCAGATTTTGCTTGTCTTTTACATGCCTGCTATGGAAAGCCTGATTCAGGCAAAGGGTAATATGCAAATTCAAAAGGAATATATCTTTAGTAATAAAAGGATCCCTTAGTCACAATTGCACTCCTATATCTTACTTTGGTTTAGCAGCACTGCAATATTCCAGTTTATTCTCTTATTTTAAAAATATAAAATAATAACACAGAATCTCAACAGGTTAGCAATTGCGAGTGTATTACATCCATGATCTCAGAATCTTCATGACTCACTTGTCTCAACAGAATGACTGAGTGTTTGGAGGACTACAGTATGGAAGCAAGGCTTCAATTGGTTTGATAAAACTTAATGATTGGAATAATGTTTCTCTGTGTGGGACAGCACCATATGTGAAGCAACGCACTGATTCATTATTCTTGGGCTTGGGAATAGATTTTTTTTTTAGTCAAGTTTATGAAGAGTCTAATGTTATACGTGGATTTTCAACTGTGCAGTGGATCCATGCTCTCCAACTCCCGCATTATTCAAGGGTTAACTGTAATTATATACCACAGGCTACAGTGCTATGAGACAAACCACCTCCTTCAAAGGGAGCTGTCACAGATCTCCAGACAATAGTTCTTTTTATTTCCTGTGTTATCTATTTTATAGATATGTTACCTATTATTATTTTTTTTTTTTAAAGACAGAGTCTCTCTCTGTTGCCCAGGCTGGAGTGCCTTGGTGCAATCTCGGCTCACTGCAACCTCCGTCTCCTGGGTTCAAGCAATTCTCCTATGTCAGCCTCCCGAGTAGCTGGGATTGCAGGCACCCGCCACCATGCCCAGCTAATTTTTGCATTTTTAGTAGGGACAGGGTTTCACCACAATGGCCAGGCTGGTCTCAAACTCCTTACCTCAGATGATCTGCCTACCTCGGCCTCCCAAAGTGTTGGGATTACAAGTGCAAGCCACTGCACCTGGCCAACATGTTACCTATTATTTTTCTAAGTAATTAAGTGATTTATTTATCTTGGGCAAAGACAAAAACCAGGGATAAATGAAAAAGGAAATAAAACTGAAAAGTTAGTCAATATAAAATAAGATGTATAATTTAAAAATCTTAATATTCTCAAACTTTTAATAAACCAAGCTCTACTTCTTCCTTGCCTTATACACATTCCATGAGAACCTGAAGTTGGTATTTTACTGAAAAAAATTTCTTTTTAATTTTTATTATTGATTAATTAATTATTATTTGAGACAGGCTCTCACTCTCTCACCCAGGCTGGAGTGCAATGGAGCGATCTTGGCTCACTGCAACCTCTGCCTCCTGGGCTCAAGTTATCCTCCCACTTCGGCTTCCCAAGTAGCTGAGTAGCTGGAACTGCAGATGCGCACCACCACGCCCAGCTAAGTTTTGATTCTTTTTTTATTAATTTTTTTATATACACAGAGTTTCACCATGTGGCCCAGGCTGTTCTTGAACTCCTGGGTTCAAACAATCTGCCTGCTTTGGCCTCCCAAAATGCTGGAATTACATACAGGGCATGAGTCACTGCGCCCAGCCTAAAAAAATTTCTTGTCCATCTGCAAAGTAGTATTCATTCACCTGGTGGTACTAATTCATCTTCTCACTCTTTCAGTCATCAATTTGTACCAAGCCTCATATCCATCAACAAAATACTTTTTATCTTCACAGACATTTGATCAGTGCAATGTAGACAGGCTTCAAATCTCAAACTCACACAAGGGCAAATTTACTTTTAACAGATGTATATTAAAAAATTAAAAAGCAAAACAAATTGCTCCTGGCAAGTTCAGACTCCCACAAGGCAAGGACAGCATAAAAATGGCAGGCAGCAGTTCTAAGTCATTCATGACTGAAGTTCACGAACTAACTGAACTGTACTGAATTGAACAAAGCAACAAATTAGAAATATGGAGGGTATACTGGCCTCACCATTTTTATTCCTTCTAACTCCAGGCACCATAGAGAGAGAAATGACTAAATCTCTATTTTAATAGCTGCTGTCAAGAGTTTTGCTCTGTAGGGCCTATTTCAGCAGTTCCTGGTGGTAATATATGGCATTTCCCTGATTAACAGCCATTTTATAACCTCTGTAATTGGCCACAAATCAGAGAAATGTCATAATGTAGCAAGAAAACATTCCCATCTCCGTCATAGCCTTGGCTTGGTTTTCTAGAGGAATTATTACTTGAGCAGTTTGTGGGTTTTCATTACTTTAAATAATGTACTACCTGAACTACAAAAAAAGAAATTTAAACTAACGAACATTTCTGTCTCCTAACCCTTCCTACCATGCTTGTCTTTAGATTGCTTTTTCTCTTGGAAAAAAAAATGCCTAAAAATAAAATTCTTTCTTCATTTTTATAATACCAGTGTAAGTGGGGAAATAGAGGCAAGAGCAGGGTTGGAAGCAGAACAAGGTGATTAAGGCACTCAGTTCAGGTGCAAAATTTAAAGGTGCATTAAAAAGTTCTGCAGTCAATATAAAAATATTTTAATGCAATATGTAAAAAATCAAAATTGGTGCAATAAACAAGATACATGATGAACAAATTTGATCTCCATTATAAATGGCACTTTAATAGTACAGCCCTTTGGACTGTGTACTACAGGTGAAATAAAACTCCCTACATACATAATTCTGCACAGCAAAGAGCTCTTATTGCAATCTGTAGAGTCCCTATAGAAAGCTAAAACCTGTGTTCCTATTGGACAAGTGAACTCAATCTTCATTTTTATAATACCAGTGTTTGTGGGGAAATAGAGGCAAGGGCACAGCCCTGATATTACTAAAATCTTAAAGACAGGATTGGTTCCTGCACTTGCATGAATCACCTCACTCCCATCCTCCCTATTCCCAGCCCTGGGCAAGGGTATGAGATAGGAAGGAATGACCGCAAAGTCACGGGATTGAGTCCATTTGTACAATAGGAACACAGGTTTTGGCTTTTTATAGTCATTCTTCAGATTGTAATAAGAGGTACCTGCTGAGCAGAATTATGTATGTAGGGAGTTTATTTCACCTGTAATACACAGCCTGAAGAATTGTACTATTAAAATTTTACTTATGATGGAGATAGAACTTGTAATTCCATATCAACCTCTACTGAGACCAAAACATGTCAAATATAAATGATTTTAAAACCTCTTCTCTTTCTAAGATAAGTAAGGTAAGCCAACACCATTTATTGTAAAAAATAAGTATTTCCTCATTTGAGCTAGTCACTATTACGCATACTAGAAATACAGTTAATAAAACCCCATGTCTTTCCTCAAGTAGATGGAATGCCAAAAACATATACACCTATTATGCATCAATAAAAATTTTTTAAAAATTTAAAAAGATGATGAAACATTAATTAGTCCATGATTGCGGTGGTTTGACAAGTCTATGAGATAACTGTACCAGAGAGGGGGCATGTAAATCAGATGAGGTGTTAGGTTTCCTGGAAATGATGGCATTTGAACTAAATCCNTGGACTCGGGAAGGGGAACATCACACACCGGGGCCTATCATGGGGAGGGGGGCGGGGGGAGGGATTGCATTGGGAGTTATACCTGATGTAAATGACGAGTTGATGGGTGCAGCAAACCAACAAGGCACAAGTATACATATGTAACAAACCTGCACGTTATGCACATGTACCCTACAACTTACAGTATAATAATAATAAATAAATTAAAAAAAAAAAAAAAAGAGAATGAATGAATGAAATTATTTAATTCTTACATTTGGGCACAGAAGTGATAGGTTAAAAATACAAGAGCACCACCAAAGTCAAAGTTGAACTCCGTAATCTCACAAGCTTGTCTCAGACTAGCTTGGCAGATGTGCAATATGTATGCAGTCCTTGGGTAATCAGTGAGAAATACATGAGAAGGTTGTTCTTACAGTATAAAGGGAAGGTTCTCGAATGAATTGCCCTAGATCAGGCAAGTCACTCCTGGAGTATTAGGAATGCTGAAATGGAGTGGGCCTCTGTCCCTCTGCATTCAGGGATGTAGGAAAAACCATGAAGCAATAGTACTCTTTTAGTATACTAAAAATGATTTATCCCCCTACCCCTTAATGCAAATGTATGGTTGTGGTGTTTTTTTTTTTTTCCAGCTTGAAATGGGTCCACCTGGGGTTATGTTGTGTTTCAATTAATGTGCATTTTTGTTAGTTTCTGGAAATGCTAAAAGCATGTCTGGTGGGTGGAATTCATCTAATGTCAGAACGTGAGACAGAACATGAGAATGTGGAAGTCAAAACACACATATACACACACACTCACACTCAATCACACACAGATTTTCCGGTCTCTTTAGATTGAGAGTGCTGATTTTTCAGCCCCACCTTGTGCTTTAGCAAGGGTCCGTTTTGTTTGAAACACCACCTCTAAATGATAATAAAACATGGAAGCTTTTGGATTTGTATCAATCTTAAGAGCTTTGTGTTGCCTTACATTATCGCAAACCATTTTTCACAAACCTAAGAGCAATATACAATGATGATGATGAAGCTGTGTGTGTCTATTGTGTGTGTGTGTCTGTCTACCTATTTATTTACTTAGAAAAAGCAAAAGCTAAATAACCTCCTGTGGACAGGGTATTTACTGCTTTAGGGCACAATCTGTTGCAGAACAGTTAAAACTGTTGCTAAGACATCTATTGTCTTAACGTATGCCTGGGTGGCCCCATGTTCCGTCTTGCTCGGCATCTGTGGGTACGATGATTTATTGGTAATACCAGTCTTTGAAGGTCATAGTATTGCTAAGTCAAATGTGTTTGAAGAGAGGAAAAACGATGTCATTTTCTGTTGTTTCCATGGAATTTTCTATGACTGCTTGAGAACACATTTTATTTTCAAAGAGGATATACTAATATAGCTAAAAAGGAGCAACATTTAATTTTGATTAAGGATCCTATTTTTTTAAAATTTGAGATTTGCCTCTTTACTTTCATTTTCTTATGAAAATAGTATTCTCGGGTGTTACATCACCATCACCATCATCTTAATGAACAGTAACTATGTGCAGAACATTTACAAACAAAGACGGAAATTTAGAAAGCAGAGACCCTGAGCACACAAAAAATCTGACCCTTTCCTTCAAAGAGGAAATTGCTTGGTAGAGAGTTCCTACCCTCTTTCTACGTTTTTTCTTTTCTCCTCATAGAATATTTGTAAAACTATGAGAGTTCAACATTGGTTGAGCCACAATAACCAGTGGGCTGGACTATTGCACTGAAATGCAGATATTACAATGGTCAGTTGGGAAGAAGGTGAGGTGTTCTAGGCAGCTGTGATTTAAAGATGCTTAATATTTGCACATTTAACTGTCACCCAGACTGTCCCCAAAGTAAGTATTGGGACATGTGCAAAGGTAAGTAGGAAACTTTATTCTTTAAGACCACCAAAAAAACAAAACAAAACAAAACAAATCCTATTTTTATTTTACTTTGTGCTCAGTTGTTTTGTTCGTTTGTTTCTTTTCTTTTCTTTTTTTTTTTTTTCTGCATCAAATGCTGCCTTTACCTCCACATTCGAGCTGAGGTAAAAGTGAATGAGGACAGTTTCCAAAGTTGATTGCTCTTAATTAGATACAAACACTGTCAAATATATATAGTTCTAAATTGAGAACATTAGTTATCCAGTTAAAAAAGGTTTTGTTTGTGTGAAAAGAGTCAGCAAAAATAAAACTTTAAAAGTACCATATCACATCAAATTTGGCCAGGTCAAAATTCAAGAAACTTAAAAAAAAATTAAATTGTTGGGTTTTAATGATCTGATCTTTAAAATTAAAGACTACGTACCATATAATCATTGACGAATAATAGTAAGTTTGTTAAACTCAATCTTTTTTTTTTCCCCAAAAATTTTTGAGGCAATGGAACATTCTGTAAACTTTTTAGACTATAGTCTTCTGGAACCATGTTTTTACTAATTTTCTAGTTGAGTGAGCATGCCTGACTGCTTAGAGCCTAAGTTTCCTCATTTATCATTTTTGTAAGATTGATTTTAGGATAAAAGGAGAATTTGTGTAACGTGCTAGATATAGGAGCATACTCAATACTTGGCGAATATTGTGATTATAACATGGTACTTACTATGTGCAAAGTGCAGTTTCCTCAAAGTGCCCATGCTTGGCAACAATTTGCTTAGCAACATTTACGCCCCCACCTCCCCCCACACACTTTTTTTTTTTTTTTTTTTTTTTTTTTTCGGAGTCTCGCTGTGTCACCCAGGCTGGAGTGCTGTGGCCGGATCTCAGCTCACTGCAAGCTCCGCCTCCCGGGTTTACGCCATTCTCCTGCCTCAGACTCCCGAGTAGCTGGGACTACAGTCGCCCGCCACCTCGCCCGGCTAATTTTTTTGTATTTTTAGTAGAGACGGGGTTTCACCGTGTTAGCCAGGATGGTCTCGATCTCCTGACCTCGTCATCCGCCAGCCTTTGACTCACAAAGTGCTGGGATTACAGGAGTGAGCCTCCGCGCCTGACCCATTTCCCCCTTTTAAACCACCTTTAATTTTGCATTTTCTATTAGAATATAGTAAATAAAAGTTTGTGTTTTCCCTCGTTCAGAAGCAACTCACACACCAAAGCAAGCAACATATTCTGTAGTACCCTATTTAATAAAAAGTAGCCTTTGCCTATGCATTTTGTCTTTGTTAAAATTTGAAGGGCAAGGAGTTAATTTTCTACAACCTGTAAAGACTTTGTTTGAGGTCTTTGCACCTCTGAATGAATAATGAATGTTAATGATGACAATGACAATAGCATTTCATGTTTTTATCATGTTGCACTTTACCCATCTCTAAGCCTTTTCCCCCTGAAGTGGGTTTTCTATTATTTTATTCATTATTTTACTCCTGATAACTTGTGCTTTGTTAAAATACAGCAGATTTCTCCTTCTTGTAGGTTACCATAGCAAATTGCATAAGAATTTACACCATAAATTATTCATTAAATCCAATTTAGTGTAATTATTAATTCCAGCATACATTGGTGCCTGATTACATCTCAGTGCTCATTGCTGGATCTTGACCATGTTCGGCTGAAAATAATGATCTGTCATGGTTAATAAGAATCTAACAAGTCCCACTAAAAGGTGGAAACATTTAATTATTATTGGTTTAATGAAACAATGATGGATCCAGTTGTTACAATCTGTCAGATATTCTTCCTAAGGTAATCCAAAATCTAACTGGTAATGAATTTAAGAGCTAGCACTGATATGCAAGCAATCAACACACTTTCCAATTCAAGAGCAAATTGGGATGTACTCTTCCCTCGGTATCTTTCTGCAGAAGTAAATCAGCTCTGCCTTCACTGAGAAGCTTTGCTCCCAACATCAGTTCTGGTATTTCAAGCTTTCATGCCTTGTGCTCCCAATGAGCCCTTTCCTTGCATTAAAGATGCATCCTGCATTGTATGTGAATGTTCCAAGTTGCACTGCCTCCCACGCGGATCTCATTTTAACTCTAAGTTGAGCTGAGCAAAGTTTGCAGTTGCATTTCCTACTGGAATTTTAACCTGGGTAGAATATGGCTGTAGATTCAGTTCAAAAGCCTTTTGGCTGCAAAACCATATTATTCTAAACATCCAGGGAACATCAGTAAATAAATAGGGCCTAATTTTGCTTTGAATTTTTTTTAACATAGAGAAGAAATGGGTTTCATGTGCAATCGGATTGATGTTATTATATTATTTAATATGCTTTGAGCCAGTCTTTCTTTATTTTTTAATGGTGCATCTCCTCCAAATCAAGAGACAGATAATGTTATTACTTACTTTAAAATCTACAGAATACGTTTGGTGTCATATATTTTAATCCTATTAGAGAAAATAAATTACATGTACAATAACATCTCTCTCACTGAGAGCAGATGATGTGCTGGGTACTTTGTGTATATTTGCTTTCATACTCATAATGGTGTTTATAAGTAGACACTATGGTTCCCATTTTTAAGATGAGAAAGCTGAAGCTTGAGGTCTTCCATGTAGTAAGTCGATGAGTAGAGAAATATTCAGATCTATCTGATGTTAACTATAATTAGCTACTTCAGCACATTTTATTGAAACATATCTCTAAACCAGAGGCATAAGGCAGGGACTGTTTGAACAGCTAAACTGATTAGTTTTTTAAATCTTTTCCATATTAGACCACTGGGTGCATTTTAATGCTGTGTCTTTGAAACACACATATGTGTAAGATGACTGAAGGGAGAAAGGCAGAAATTATACGCTTGCCACCAGTTCAATATCAGGTTTTGATTAATACTGTCTGTTTCAAGAGGCATGAATGGATAGATACCAGACCCATCTACTCTAGAAATGAGTCATATTACAAAACTATATGTTCATCACATTACAACTCTTATGCCTCCCCTGTGTGTTTTCCCAAGAAAACATTCAAAAATTATTTCTATGGCTACTTGTGTGTGTGTGTGTGTGTGTGTGTGTGTGTGTGAATGTTATTTAAAGTACTTTCCTAGAGCTTTGTGGGACTGGGACTTTGAGATCACTGTCAATTGTTTTCCTTGAACACTCAGGGGCAGTGGATACCTCAGTAGCACTTTGAGTACCCACCTTAGAAAACCACTGATGGACAAATGCTATCGTCTTTGCCTTGCAGTTCAGTGAACACAAGCCGAAGGTTTTCTGCACCACCTGAGAATTTATTAATATCTTTAAGGCTCACCCCATGGGTATCACATTCAGTTTACCCTGGAGTTCTCCAACATCGCAAATATAACTCACATGTAAGAGAAGAGGTTAGGCTATTTATATGTAACTGTTCTATTGGCTTATGGGACTTCATTATACTTAGTGTTTTATCATGCAGTTTTAGAGATCTTTTCTGGAACTACTTTATGTAATCCTTAAGCATTGCTAAAGCTTGTTACAGTTTTTTTTTCCCCCTTATTTTCACAAGTTTATTGGGTTGCTCTAAAGCTGAGAGAAAATCTCCCAGGAGAAAGAATGTGAGAGATAGCTAGTGTGGGAACAAAGACTAGAAGAACCAGGCAGAATAAGGAAAGAGATATTGTAGGAGAAGGCAGTAAAAACTGAAGGGGAAAAAAGAAAGCTAGACCCACTGACCTTTCTCTGTTTATACACGTGTATTTATCTTGGCATTTTCATGAAAGTGCCAAGTAAAATGCCTAATTGTTTATTTGTTAATCAGTACCGTAATTCTTTTTACTCCTATCTTCTAGAAGCAGACAATCAGGTAATACAAAGTAATTATTATCTCCCTATTAATGTATTTAACTTTGATTTGTTGAATGCCGGAGGAAAGTTTTAGGAAATGCCTGTGGAGGTTAAGCATTTCTATAGATGAATAAAAAGAGGAAAGTATTTATTTCTAATACAGATATGTTTTAATTCTCGAGATAATTATAATGTAGAAATAGGAACATGATTTAAGATTACCTAATATAACGTGTTTCATATTTCCACACCATAAAAATCCTGTTAATTTTTGAAAATTACCTTGGAAATATAGTAAATGGTTCTCATCTTTCCCTTCAGTTAGGAACTTCCTCCAAATCTATCCTATGTAGTCATTAGGAAAAGAGATATGCATATTGGGGATGGTGGTGGCAATATTTCGACAAAATGCTAAGGTATTTTTTCTTTTGCACTTTTGTACGTAGCATATTTATAGTTGGATGAAAACAGCCCTCTGCCTCAGAAATAAGATTCAGAATGTTACAGAAGGAATGGAAAGATAAATATTTCGTCTTCGTTTTCAGACATTCAGTGTCAGATTTGATGTGATATCCTTTAGCATATCAACAGCCAGTTTGGATTTTTTTTTTTTTTTTTTTTGAAACAGGATCTGGATCTGTCACCCAGTTTATTAGTCAGGGTTCTCTAGAGGGACAGAAATAATAAGATATGTGTATATACCAAGGGGAGTTCATTAAGGAGTATTAGCTTACATAATCATAAGGTGAGGTACCACAATAGGCCATCTGCGAGCTGTTGAGTAAGGAAGCCGTCCCAGTCCCAAAGCTGAACAACTTGGAGTCCAATGTTCGAGGGCAGGAAGCATCCAGCAAGAATGACGTAGGCTGAGATGCTAAACCATTGTAATCTCTGCACGTTCTTCTGCCTGCTTTTATTCTGGCAGGACTGGCAACTGATTAGATTGTGCCCACCCAGATTGAGGGTGGGTCTGCCCTTCCCAATCCACTGACTTAAAAGTTAATCTCTTTTGGCAACACACTCACAGACACCCTGAGAAACAGTAGTTTGCATCCTTCAATGCAATCAAGTTGACATTCAGTATTAACCATCACATCCAGGCTGGAGTGCAGTGGTGCAATCTCAGCTCACTGTAAACTCCGCCTCCCAGGTTCAAGTGATTATTGTGCCACAACCTTGTGAGTAGCTGGATTACAGGCCTATGCTACCATGCCCAGCTATTTTTTAATATTTTTAGTAGAGATGAGTTTTTGGCATGTTGGCCAGGTCAGTCTCAAATTGGCCTCAAGTCATTTGTCTGCCTCAGATTCCCAAATGGTTGGGATTACAGGCATGAGCCACGGCACCTGGCTGGATGGGAGGTTAGACAACATATTTTTCTCTCATGGCACATGTAGAAGAAGTCAGGGAGAAGACAAAAAGGAAGGAAATGAAAGAAGTTGAACTCTTGCACACAGGGGATTAAGAGATAAAGAAAAGGAGTAGAAGACATTAGATGCTAAACATGGCTAATTCCCACCTGGAATGAGAAGGTATATTATGGAATAAACATGTGGAGGGCACTAGCCTTCTTCCGTTTTGAACTGTAAGGAAATATAATAGTGCAGAGCAATCCAGTACTGACAGTAGATGATTCCATTTAGTGAAGAGCATGGAATTGCATTGCCAGGACTGTAGGGTTCAAGTTTTAAATTCCAGCCAATTCTTGTGTGACTAATAAATGTGCTTGCTGTGGGGAAACAGTAGCGAAAGTGAGATAATGCAATGCAAAGCCTGAGGTGGGCTATTTTAGGAGAGAAGACATAATGGAAGACAAGGCAGAAGTGTGTAGTACTGGCAAATGCCAAAGGTCAGAGAAAGACCACACAATGATTTTTATTATCTGCAAACAGTGGCAGTTTGCACCATAAAAATGCACAGAAATGGGACCAGTTATCATTGAAAGGTTACCAGCTTGTGCACATGAGGTGGCTTTCCTCTTTCCTCCAGTGCCATGAGGTCATGTAAACTATTCTTCTGATACCCAGACCACATCATGCAGAGGAACCAGGAATAGCATCATGAAAATTAGATGTTGAAGCTGAAATATCATCAAAAAAGTCTGAATGATACTCACCCAAATATAATTATTTAATAATAAATTATTTAATAATAATATTACATCAGACTTAATAGGATATGATAAACAGGTCAATAGAATCAATGCAAAAATTCTGAAGTTTTTAGCAAATCAATTTTGTATTGTGGGGAAATTTGTAACTTTGAGAAAAAGAGTAAGTTAGGTCATAACAGCCATGCATATCTTGATGTGTGTGATTCTGTGGAATCGTTTTGTAGAAGCAAGTTTAGTGGAATGAGGAGATAAAAACTGGTATAAGAAAAATAGCAAAAACAACTGACCAGAGCTGTCACCACTTTCTCTTCTCCTTTTCCTCCTTAGAAACACTCTCTCTGTTCTCCCAATTTTTATCAAACCAAATGCTCTATTAATAAGATGATAATGGAAATTTTGACAGATACTATGAATAATAATTTGTAATCACAAATGATAAAGGAGATATTTTACTAGCAAAACCTATCACCAAATCTTAATTGTCAATAGGCAAATATTTTCTAATAAGGACACCTATGCTTTTTGCCAATCAGGGAAACAAGGGGAATAACAGCTCAAACTACTGAAAAATAGTGACATTACAATTATTGAACCAACCATATGGATATGGGCTATAAATAATAAGTGTAGGCATATTGGTGCATAGGTAATAAATGTATCCCTGTGTATAAAGCTTCTGTCCAAAAATGAAAAATGAATTCGTTCTCTAGGAAACTGATATGGTTTTGCTGTGTCCCCATCCAAATCTCATCTTGTAGTCCCTATAATCCCCACGTCTCATGGGAGGGACCAGGTGGAGATAATTGAAGCATGGGGCCAGTTTCACTTCTCATGATAGTGAAGTAGTTCACAAGATCTGATAGCTTTATAAGGAGTTTGCCCTTTAAATGGGCACTCATTTTTCTCCTTCCTGCTGCTATGTGAAGAAGGACATGTTTGCTTTTCTTACCACTGGGATTTTAAGTTTCCTGAGGTCTCCCCAGCCATGTTGAACTGTGAATCAATTAAACCTCTTTTCTGTATAGATTACCCAGTCTCAGGTATGTCTTTTTTTTTTTTTTTTTTTTTGACGGAGTCTCTCTGTGTTGCCAGGTTGGAGTGCAGTGGTGCGATCTCGGCTCGCTGCAACCTCTGACTTCCTGGTTCAAGCAATTCTTCTGCCTCAGCCTCCCAAGTAACTGGGATTACAGGCATGTGCCACCACACCCAGCTAATTTTTGTATTTTTGTAGAGACAGGGTTTCACCATATTGGCGAGGATGGTCTCGATCTCATGACCTTGTAATCCACCTGCCTTGGCCTCCCACTGTGCCAGGATTACAGGTGTGAGTCACCATACCCAGTTGGCTCAGGTATGTCTTTATTAGCAGTGTGAGAACAGACTAATATAGTAAATTGGTACCAGGTAGTGGGGCGCTGCTCTAAAGACACCTGAAAATATGGAAGTGACTTTGGAACTGAGTAATGGGCAGAGGTTGGAACAGTTTGGAGGATTCAGAAGAAGACAGGAAGATGTGGGAAAGTTGGGAACTTCCTAGAGACTTTGTATTAGTCCATTTTCATGCTGCTATGAAGACATACCCAAGACTAGGTAATTTATAAAGGAAAGAGGTTTAATCGACTAACAGTTAAGTGTGACTAAAAAGGCCTCAGGAAACTCACAATCATGGCAGAAGGGGAAGCAAACATGTCCTTGTTCACATGGCAACAGCAAGGAGAAGAAGAATGAATAAAAAGGGAACATCCCCTTATAAAACCATCAGATCTCATGATAACTCACCCACTGTTATGAGAACAGCATGAAGGTAACTACCACTATGATTCAATTACCTCCCAGCAGCTTCCTCCCACGACACTTGGGAATTATGGGAACTACAATTTAAAATGAGATTTGGGTGGGGACACATCTCAACCATATCATACTCATTGAATGACTTTGACCAAAATCCTGATAGTGATATGGACAATAAAGTCCAAGCTGAGATGATCTCAGATGGAGATGATAAACTTGTTGGGAACTGGAGCAAAGGTGACCCTTGTTATGCTTTAGCAAAGAGACTGTCACCATTTTACTCCTGTCCTAGAGACCGTGAAACTTTGAACTTGAGAGACATGATTTGGGATATCTGGTGGAAGAAATTACTAAGTGGCAAAGCGTTCAAGAGGAAGCAGTGCATGTAAGTTTGGAAAATTTGCAGCCTGACAGTGCAATAGAAAAGAAAAATTCATTTTCTGGGGAGAAATTTGAGCCTGCTCTAGAAATTTGCATAAGTAACAAGGAGCCAAATGTTAATCACCAAGGCAATGGGGAAAATGTCTTCAGGGCATGTCAGAGACCTTGCTGGTAGCTCCTCCTTGTTGACAGGCCCAGAGGCCTAGGAGGGAAAAATTATTTCATGGGCTGGGCCCATGATTCCGCTGCTGTGTGCAGCCTAGGGAATTGCTGCCCTGCATTCTAGCCACTCCAGCTGTGGCTAAAGGGGGCCAAGGTACAGCTCAGGCCATGGCTCCAGAGGGTGCAAGCCCTAAGCCTTGGCAGCTTCCATGTGGTGTTGAGCCTGTGGGTGCACATAAGTCAAGAACTGAGGTTTGGGAACCTCCGCCTGGATTTCAGAGGATGTATGAAAATGGCTGGATTCCAGGTAGAAGCTGGCTGCAGGTGTGGAGCCCTCTTGGAGAATGTCTTTTAGAGCAGTTGTCTGAGTGCAGAATGGAAAGGTGGGGTCAGAGCCCCAGTACGGAGTCACCACTGGGGCACTGCCTAGTGGAGCTGTAAGAAGAGGGCCACCATCCTCCAGATGCCAGAATGTTAGATCCACTGGCAGCTTGCACCATGTACCTGGAAAAGCTGCAGACACTCAATGCAAGCTTGTAAAGGCAGCCAAGAGGTGGGCTGTACCCTACAAAGCCACAGGGGTAGAGCTGTCCAAGACCATAGGAACTCACCTCTTGGATTAGCATAATCTGGATGTGAGACATGGAGTCAAAGGAGACAGTTTTGAAACTTTAAGGTTTAATGACTGCCTTATTGGATTTTGGACTTGCATGGGGACTGTAGCCCTTTTGTTTTAGCCAATTTCCATCATTTGGAATGGGTGCATATTCCCAATGCCTGTACCCCCACTCTATCTGGGAAGTAACTAATTTGCTTTTGATTTTAAAGGCTCATAGGTGGAAGGGACTTACCTTGCCTCAGATTAGACCTTGGACTTGTACTTTTGAGTTAATGCTAGAATGAATTAAGACTTTTGGGGACTGTTGGAAGGGCATGATTGTGTTCTGAGTTGTGAGGACATGAGATATGGGGAGGGGCCAGGAGCAGAATGATATGGTTTGGCTGTGTCCCCACACAAATCTCATTTTGTGTTTCCTATAATCCCTGCATATCATAGGAGGGACCAGGTGGAGATAATTGAACCATGGGTCAGTTTCCCCCGTTGTGTTCTTATAATAATGAGTTAATTCTCCTGTGATCTGATAGTTATAAAACTAGAAGGGGCTTCCTCTTTCACTGGGCACTCATTCTTCTCCTTTCTGCTGCCATGTGAAGAAGGATGTGTTTGCTTTCCCTACTACCATGATTGTGAGATTCCCGAGGCCTCCTCAGCCATGCTGAACTTTGAGTCAATTAATCCTCTTTCCTTTATAAGTGACCCAGTCTTGGGTATGTCTTTTTCAGAAGTGTGAGAATAGACTAGTAGAGAAACAAAGCAAGATAACTAAGGAAATAAAAATAGTGAAGGTGTCTAGATAAGGAGTTCATTGATTTTAAAGCTGCTCATATATTGATTGATTTTTATATTAAAAACATTATTAAAATAGTTTAAAATGTGCATTGTTTTCATGATTGTAGCATTATAAACTAAGAATATGTGAAAAATATTATTTATAGTTTTGCTTGCCAGAGATCACCACTATTTATTGAGTTTTTTGTGTTGAATTTTGCTTCCTAAACAGGTACTTTTACATTCCTTAACTTTTATATTACAGTTTTATTCATGACTACACATTCTAAGAAAGTAGGCAGATACATCATATTTATGTTTTTTGTTTAAAAACGCATGCCAGTTATCAAAATTGTGGCCAAAGTGACTTACTATGACCAGATGGTCACTTTGAAAAAATTATTGCTACAAAAGTCTTTTTGTGAATAGTCAGGGTGCTTGCATATGTGTGGATCTGTATATTTGTAGCATGTGTATCGAAGAGATTGGGAGTTTTAGCATTGAGAAGCGACTCTGCAAAGCTGACACTCAGACCTCTTAGGAGGGTGTGCTACCCCTCTTTTGGGGGCATAATAAGGCTGATCCTGGAAGAGCATGGAGAAACTTGAGGCTGAAATGAACTATCACTAATGGGGAGACCTGATGCTGGGGTATAGTGGCAGTAGCAGCAGCCAAAAAGAAAGGAACAGGCTTTGTCCTTTGGCCTTGCACTCTTCATTGAGTGCTTCCTATTAGAAGAACCTAACAGAAACTTAGCTGGCAAAGCTGAAACGTACTTTCTAGACTCCCAGCCCTAGTAGCACACAATTGAGTATAGAAAGGGAGGTTTGGAGATAAGGAATAAAAAAATCTTAATAATTAACACAGTATATAAAAGTGAAGTGAAAGTGAACATTTTAAAGATGCTGTTTGCCTTCTGAATTCCAATATTTTCATTAAGAGATCAACTGTCAATTTTATTGCACTCCACTGAAAATAATGTATCCTTTCACTCTGGCTGTGTTTTAGATTTCATTCAGTTTTCAGCAGTTTATCTGTGAGATATTTAGGTTTGATGGTTTGATTTTCTTTGGGCTTATTCTTGTTGGGGTTTGCAAAGCTTCCTGAATCTGAGCATTGATTAACAGCAACAACAAAAATAGTACTGTAAAATGCTTGGCCATTACTTATCTACCATCAGAGAAGATTTTCCTTTTCCTTTGCTAGGCAGTTAGGGTGGGAATCTGCTCTCCTTAATCAGACTATGAACTGGCCTGGGTTAAGGCTGAAGTGAAGGAGGGTAAGATTCAGTCAACCACAGTTCATCTGATTTTCTAGAGTATAGGTGTCAAGAAATTTCCAGCTTAGCTCTTTAATGTCTTGCCATGCAAAGCTTTACAATTTGGCAAATGACTTGAGGGGTAAACCAGCTTGGCATTTAAAGCCCCTACAGTGTACAATTCTGTCATTCCAGGCCTGTGCAATTTCCAAAAATAGAGCTGAAAGTTTAACATCTCTCTTCCTAGAGACAGGAATAGGTTCTCTCCCTCTAATTGTGCTCAGATTGCCCAATATTCCCATGCAGGAGATCTTTAAGGTGGCTCTGTACGAGCAGGAGCAGGGGCAAAGAAAAATACCCTTTATAACCTCACAATACCTTAGAATATTTTGGGGTTTTAATAACCTTTTGACTTGTTATGGTTTTAATTTCTGAGAAAAGGAGACAAGCTGAGTTTCAGTGATGTATCATATTGTTTTACTCTCTCCCATATTACCCTAGTCTGAAAAGTCAGAATCGCAAGAGAAGAGACTAGGTCTCACACTCTCCTTGTTATTCTCTTCTATATATGATATGCTTTTACCCAGAAAATTGTGGATTCTGGAGCTGTTGACTCTCTTTCTTTGCAGGATAGTTTTTTTGGGGGAGGGCAAGCAAATATTTAACTGCAGTTGTAGAAAAGCTTCCCACAGCACCTTGGCTGTTTAAAAGGGGAAATTATATGATAAAATATAGGAAGTATCTAAGGGGGGCCCAGAAAGGAAATTAGAATTACCAAGCCTAATAATGAGATGACATAAACATACTATAAAAGTTATAAAATGTACTATAAACAAGTTAAATGTACCCTTGACTATTTTCTCTTAGCAATTGTGTAACCTTGTTCATATACTATTAGCCAAGTTTGCAGTTTTGGGCCATGCAAACTTTGTAAATACATTTTCCATATTTTTACACCTGTATATCAGGAATGGTATTTCTCTGCCCCTTTTTAGCCCTCTTGAAAGGGGTAAGAACCAATAGAGGTCTTTGGTGTTGAGGGAGATTTTTCTAGACTCCCACTAAATGTAAGTTTCTGGAAGAGTTTTCAAATGTTTTCTTTTATAAATTTTATTTTTACCATGGTGACAACAGACAAATGGGAACACACACACACACACACACACACACACACACACCATGAATACTCCAATTATAACACAGATACACAGAAGATTACAGCTTATTAAGGATAGCGGGTGGGATTATGAGATCTAAACACTTTCATTTAAGACATATGATAAGTAGTATAAGTAGCCAAAGTAATGGAGAAGCCAAAACTGTTTAGAAGTAGAAATGACTTGTGGCTAGGCTGAAACAGCCCTGGATTAAGAATTAGGAGATCTCGCCTAACTGAGCTTCAGCAAGTTAGTTAACCTACTTGATCTACACTTGTGAAATGAGAAGACTAGATGAAATGATTTAATTAATAGTTATTCAGCAATTATTTATTGAATGCTTGCTTTAGATCAGCATTTTGTTAAGTTCTTGATTTTTGCTAGCTCTAAAATTTGGAGGGGCTATGAATTTAGTAGTGTGAGTGATATCTGTGAGTTTACAACTCTCAGCTATGGAATGTTTCTTAGAGGAAAGAGAAAAAGGGAAACTGAGGCTGGGCCTTGGACAATATATATAACAAACAATAGGAGAAAATGAGGTCGTAATTCTTGAAGATGCCTCCAATAAACATCTGGGAAATTAGCCTCTAAAAGGAGATTGGAGCACAGATTTTCAACAAAGCTTCAATCGCCCATGCATTCTGTGCCAGTAGGCCCTTGGAGAAGAATATGGTATTAATGTGACATCAACATGTATGTCCTTTGCAAGTCAAATATAAAGTAAAGTAATATTGTGACCTTTATTATTATTTTTAATGGGCATAAATTCAAATATAGACATTTTTTTCATGGCAAATGTTGGCTGAAGGTTTGCACCATCCAAACCATTTAAACTACATAAGAAGATAGACATTGAAAGAATTCTAATAACTTTGATCCATTTGTGGAGTTTGACTTTGCATGTGTGAGCAGAATCTGTCTTTTATTGGTGATGTTTGCACAAGTTTGGGTAAAGCCTAACCATTTAAAGAAAACAAGCATTTGGTCACAAGATGTATAAAAACACCACTTTTGGAATATTTCTGTGAAATAAAAATAAATTAACCATTCTTACCACAACCAGAGTTGCTTCCTGTTCCCATTTGTTAAATAGAGAATGATCTGTCTAGATATCTCTCTATGTATATCTATGTGTCTATCTATGTATCTATCTATCTGTCTATCTAATTTATCATCTGCCTATTTTATTAAGTACCTAACCATCATCTAACCATAAGTAACCATCATCTTCTTACTTATAATTAACCACTATTTATGTGCATCATTATGCTTTTGGTTATTCTTAATACTGGGTGATTATAATAATTATCAGTGTATCCTTGGAGAATAATCTACTGAGGATGCAAAATATAAAGGAAAAAAATATCATTTCTAACAGTGGGGAAATTGCAATTGCTACATTGCTACAGTTTAATCCCAAACATTATGAAGTTTGTTGCTAGAAAGAAAAGGGAAAATAGCCATAATTCAATAGCATTTACAATCAAGATTCAAATAACTGTCAAAAGTTTCCTTTAAATGCTAATAAATAAGTTAGTTATTCCTCTCTCATATCAAGGGACTGTGCTCTATGACACACAGTAAATGCTCTGTAAAAGAAAGTTCACATACCTTTAGGATATGCCTGACTGTAAGCAAAATGGGAAAAGAAGGAATAAGAGATGAAGCATTTGCTGAAGTTATCATTCACTTGAAGCTGCTTTGTGTCCTGGGCTCTGAGAATTCTATCAACAGAGTGAGTGAAAACAGAGCCCACTAGAGCCCTAGAGAATATGCCTCAGGGAACTGCCTGGCTTGTGGCATTAGGGACTGAGAGAGGTAGTCCTTGTGCAATTTTTACAGCTCAGCTTTCTGCAATTTACATATTCTGATTGGTACAAAACAAAACAAATATTACTACCACTGCTGTCAACA
Organism: Theropithecus gelada; assembly: GCF_003255815.1. Lineage (NCBI taxonomy): Eukaryota > Metazoa > Chordata > Mammalia > Primates > Cercopithecidae > Theropithecus > Theropithecus gelada. The sequence continues at coordinate 3,368,368 of NC_037679.1, forward strand.
CTGCATGACAGTCTAAACATTTTCTGATTTTTGAATTATCCATTTGCTTCTTTCCTTTTCTCTTACTTATAGGTGTGCATAATTAGACTAACTCATAGTCACCTTCTTAATGGTAATCTTCCAAAACATGCAATTGCAGAGTAATATACATACAGTGCTGTCATATATCACAAGAATGTAAGTTAACCCCGGAAATTTTCTTTGTACTCTCTTCATCACATTACCACCAATAGTATCTCTATTCTCAATTTTAACACCACAAAATTATCCTCCCTGTTTTTATTCAATATGAGATTACATAGTTTGTTCTCTTTTGTACCTGGCGTCTTTTGCTCAACATTATATTGATATATCCATTCATATGCATGTAACTATAGAGTTTTGATTCTTGTTACTATATTTCGTTGTGTGAATATCCCATGATTTACCTATTATTTCAACTTTTGGTGAGAATTTAAAAGTTTTAAAATGTAATTTTTGAAGAACTATAAAGAAACCACTTTACCCAAATATACCTTTCCTCATTACTCTTCATGCTGACTGGAAATCCTTCTTGAAAACTGTCTTTAGCTAAACACATAACTATAACCTCATGAGTAGGTCTTAGTAGTTCCTTTATGAGCTGGCTTCTACTTCTGCATTTCTCCTATATTGCTACTTCCTCTTACTGTTTTTGCTACAGCCACAATGAATTACTTTAAATATTTTTTTCTCTCTGCATTTCACTTGGAAAGTTTCTGTTACTAGGTCTTCAAGTTCACTGTTTTCTTTTTACTGTGGTGTTTAATCTGATGTTATTCTCATCCATCGTATTTTTAAATCTAAGATGTATTTTCCGTCTCTAGGAGTTCAGTTTGGCAGTTTTAAAAAATATCTTCCATTTTTCCTCATCGTGCTTATGCTGTCTTCTGCCTCCTAGAACATGTGTCATATATTTATAAGCTCTTTTTAAATCTTTGTTTAATTCTATAATCTGTGCTATTTCTATTAACTGGGATGTCTCCTGCTTGTGTGTCATATTTTTCTGCTTCTTTGAATACCTGTTAACTTCTGAGTGGATGCCAGACGTAAATTTTGTATCTTTGGGTGCTGGATTTTTCTTTTAATCTTTTTATTATTTAGGGTTTTGTTATGTGATGCAGCTAAGTTTGAGCCTTTTGAGGCCTCTTTGTAAGCTTTTTAGGAAGGAAAAGACAGCCTTATTTAACCTCACTCTACTGAAGACTGTGCATTCTTCATGTGTTAGGAAGTCTCACTACTGTGGCTGGGGGATATCACTATTCCCCACCCTGTATGAACTCCAGTGATTTTTTTCAGCTGCTCCTGTCTGGAGATTCTCCAGCCTCAATAGCTTCCTCATTATACTTGTAGGTCAATATTCAACTGGAGATGCGGGGGACCCTCTGAAGATCTCTTGAGTTCTGTTCATCTGAGAGATTGTTGCACTATAGCACTCTCTATCTTTGGTCACCTTGCCCTCCCAAAACTTTATAGTCTGACTCCTCAACTCAAGGAGATTGTCCTGGTAAATTTAGCTTGTCCTTACAGGTACTGTCACCTGGAAACTCTCTCCAGGCAGTGAGCTAAGGCACTTGTGGGCTTGATCTCACCTCATTTATGTCCCCTCTCTCATGATCCCTGTCCTGTGATGTCTATTGACAAGTGACTAAAAATGCCTGTTTTGTATATTTTTCTAGTTCGTAATGGTTGAAGGTAGGACAGCAAATCCTTGGTTACTCCATGATGGCTAGAAGTCAAAGTCACTACCCAGAACCACTTTAATTTGAAAGCAAATTTTGATCTCTGTTTCTGAGGCTGGCACATACTGTTCTCTTTGTCAGTCTCTCTCACCTCATTTTATTTGACTTATCTAATATGAAAGAAAATCGATACATGTTTATTACATAAATGAATAAAGGAATAATACCTTGATGAGATGACACAATGATTTTTATGATGTTTTTTGATTAGCAAATTGATCCAGTTTTTGAGTTGAGCTAGCTAAGTACTATTTTCTATATTCTCAAGAGAGGAAGTCATAAGGACTTAGATGCGTATATAGAAGTTAAGAAAGAACTGTATCTTCAGGCCTTGCCCTTGCTGAAACCACACCTGACTGTACACCATAGCGGAGGCTCAAAAACCTAAAAGGCACAGAAATGGGGAGGGAGCTGGAGAAAGGAGAGAGAAACAAAAGAGAATAGGGAGTTGTTGACGAGACAATACTTTGTTATTTTGCCTGCGGCTGGCCTGCTTATTAAAAAGAGTCACTTATCACGTAATCAAAATCAATGATCTCTTAAGGTTTGAAGTCATTTTGAGCATAACTATATAGCTATTCCATCAATGTAAATAAATTACTTAGCCAATAAGGTTGCATTTTAGTGATGGAGAAAATTGACATTTTTTTTTGAGAATGCTTGATTCTCTTTCCCATGATGTAAAACAGCACAGAATGAATGAACATAGTCAAATTGGAAAGTGGTCATATGTCATACTTACATTAGGCAGTTTAAGTAATGGTTGTTGATTCTTATTGCCATTTCCTTTTTACCCAAACTGCACCAGAATGAAAAGAATATTAGGAATATTACTGTGTTTTTTTCTGAAATATTCTTTATGTATGTGATTCTGTCTTTTAGTTTGCAAAGAACTTTGTTACATATTTTTCTGTCTAATCAAAGCAGCAATAATATAGTGAGTGTTGAACAGGTATTGCTAACTTTCTTTATATTTCAGAGCCAAGTATTTGTGTGTGTGTGTGTGTGTGTGTGTGTGTGTAGTGCATCTTTTATAAATAGTGTAACTTCATACTGGTTTTTATATTGTGCTTCTTGAAAACTTAAGATTTCACAGAGACACCATAGAGGCAAATATGGAGGAAAGCAAAGGGGAGACCAAGCAGGGCTCTAGGACCCTCACCTTTACACCAGCTAGGAATGCTCTGCTTCTTCTCTTTTATCTGTGAGAAGGATTTGCATTAAATCATCCTCCCTCCCTCCCCTGGTACTGTTATAATGAACTGACCTGAAAATAAGTGCATTAAGTGGCCATAGAACATAAAGACACTAATTAGTTCACTTGGGGATCAAATCCATGATAACAGACTTATTCATGCTTTTCTCTATCCCCAAAACTATTCAGATAAAAGCAAAGAGAGAAAATAAATCTATCATATATATGACAATCCTCAAGAACAAACACTTTAAGTTTCAAATATGATCTGGTTGATTCTGTCAGAGGAAAATAATTCTATCACTAGTTAAGAAGAAGTGATAATTGAGTCTGGACGAGTAGCAAGTAAGATTTCACAGCAAAAGAAAGACAAATAGCCAATAAACATTAAAAAGGCTTAGCCTCCCCTTATAAGCAAAATAATAATAATAATAATATATATATATATAAAATTAAATTACAATGAGGCTATTTTTAGACTTTCAAGTTGGCAAATATGTTTTAAATTATTATATAAAATGATGGTAAAATTGTATCTTCATACACTGCTGTTCATAGTACATACTAGCAAATTATTTCTGGAGGGTAGTTTAGCAGTTTGCAAGAGCCTTAAGCATATTCTTATGCTTTGACTAATATAATATATTCTACTTCCAGAAAGTTTTATGTCAGCAGTGTATATAACTTAGGCTGTTTTAAGGAACAGATACAAGTTTACCTTCAGGCATTAGGGGCTTGTTGTAAAGCCACAAGATTAAATGAAGAAAACAGACCTTCCCAGGCCAGACCTAAACCCAAGTGATATTTGATTTAGAATGAAGGGGGTAGGGACGGTCATTTGGGACATGTTGAAGTTCTTCCAAGGCCATCATCTTGTCCCATCCTTAGCAGCATGTGCCCACTGCTTTCTCCTCCCACAGGTTACCATTTTGTTTAAGGAGCTTTATTTGTTCATTGTCATTCTGACTCTTGTGTATTTTCTTATTTCCTCATAACTACCACACCCAGATTCTGATGATTACTTTCTCTATTTTGGTTTCTGTCATCGCAAAGAGACTTTGGCCTTCTTTGAATGTCTTGATTGCACTTTTGCAAGAAAAATAGTGTTTGAGATTTTTGCCAGAAACTTTATTGATTATTGTCCAGTACATTGGTAAAATCCCCAAATGTGAAACAACTTATTTATCCAAAAAGAGGAGAACTGGCACAGACATAATACTACACAAATACGTTACAATGTTATACAACAATTACGCATGTTTGCTGATATAGTAAGAAAAATGTATATGATAAAGTTTAAAGTGAAAAAGTATTCAAAACTATATATATTGAATAGTGCTAATTTTAGAAAAACATCTATATAGAATATAATATTGAAACAAAATGCAGTAAACTGTTGAGGAATTACTAGATGGTGAGTTATAGTGATTTTTATTTTTCTCTTTATGTATTTGTTTCCTAAGTGTCTTTTGAGTCTGTGTTGCTTTTATAATAATGCTATTTGCTTAATTAGATATAAATCAAAATAGATTTGAAAATAAAAAATTAGATGACACACTAGATGAGAGATATTTCTGGTATTACTCATGAAACAAATTTTTTTCTATGATGCTTTTATTTATGGAAGCAGGAGCTGAGGGTCATTAACTTATTTAATCCAATAAAGTATACCCCTTAGGAAAGTGGATGCACATTCAGAGTTCTTCTATGCTGCTTCAGGGTTCCTTTCTTTGAAATGTTAAAAAAACTTATCACTTGTTTCTCATCCACTCCCAGGCAATCTTTCTCATCATTTTGCAAACAAATGACAAATAAATGACCATGGTGATGGCAAGTGGCTATACATTTCTTTCTTAAAGAAGTAGCACACTTGTCGTTTTCCATAAAACTTCTCAGTGATTCCTAAAAGGACAAAAAAAAAAAAAAAAAAAAAAGTAACTGAATGAATCTAGAGCCGGTCGTGTCCCTTGGTAACTATTTATATTTATTCATATTTAAAGATGTGCTCACACTAAAATATAGGTCTACATATTTCTGTATATCTGATACATCTCCCTTGGGATATGGTGAGGAGATCCTGGTGCCTACGAACATTGGACTCATCTTTACATACTCTCAGCAACTAGTATATAATAAATTATAAAAAAAAAAAAAAAACGCACTGAATTTGAGAGCTGAAACACTTTAGAAATCATATGCTCCCTTTATTTTGTAGTTTAGAAAACTGAGGCCCACAGAGAATAAGTTATTCTCTCAAGATCAAACAAGTCAATGGAAGAACAGAGTAGAAAGCAAGATTTTCTGATGTTAACTTGAAAACCCCGTTCCCTCAAAGATTAGAAACCTCTCTTGTCATTTGCAGCTAAACTACCTGTATCAAGTTAGTGTCCTCTTCATTAATCTTCAGATAAAAATAATTCAGTGGCTTTAGATTCTAGTGAGAATGGTTTTCCATTTTCTTTCTTCTAGTTTTTTCTTTCTTGTTCTTGTATATATTTAGGGAGTAAAAAGATGGGTAGTAATATGTATTACTGTGTTTAAATTTAAATGGTATTTCAGAATAAATAAGTATTGAAGAGGAAAAGGCTTAAATGAAAAACAAACTAGAAAAAAAACTATGGAACCAACCAACCAAATAGAGAAAAAACAAACAAAGAAACAAAAAAACAGAAAAGAAAAGAAAAACTACAAATAAATCATCAAAACCTAAAGACCTGCATCATTTTAATACCAAGTGATCTTCTTTTTTAAAAATAATGTGAATTTAAGCTTGCATATTTGAAAACTCATATGGTCCTAGGGGTTTCTAATTTTTGCTACTGACAAGTAGTTGCCCAGTGTGTTTTTAAAAGAAAAACATTGTTAACAGATTCAAGGTTCTTTGCCTTTTCTACCTTTAAGCATTGCTTGCAAAGAATAGCAGTTGAGTTGAATTGGGTTGGCAGTGACTTTAAAAACCTACAGATGTACACAAACAGATTTCTCTGTTCCTTTTTCCACTAAGGGAAAGTAAAGCTGGTTGGTATAAAGAGTAGAAAGAATTGTTTGCACCAGCATCTTTTTACCTGCATCTCTGCTCACCCTACCACTCCCAGAAATATATGATTTAGACTATTCCTTTATAACAGAGTTCTAAGATGAGAAATTTGGTTTGCAGTTCCCCTAACCTCAACCCTAAAAATTTCCCATAATCATAGTAAGTTACAGGTTTGTACAAAAATGTGAAATGAGATTAAAAGTGTAGGAACCATTATTTTGATATAATATTATATAATATCATATCAATATTTTTGTCGGTTTTAAAATGCTATAATTTTTCATTTAATCTTAACTTAGTGGCATATGGTTGTCATGCAAACAAACACTAATGTAAAACTTTCTTATAAAGACTTGTACTGATGTCTACATTTGAGGACACGTGTGCTTAAATCAGCCAGTTTTGATATAGAGAGTTGATGAAAAAGGACCATTGTAATGAAAACCTCTTTTAAACATAAATTGTATTTTAAACACTCAGGTGAGTCATATAAATCTGTATATTGTTGTTGATGTCAAAATTGGATGTTTACTTCCTTTCACTTTAAAAATTCTAACTTTAAAATGTTGCTGTGTGATAAGTTATATCCAAACTTAAATGATCAGAGAAGGTGATTCTGCATGTGATGAGCATAATTAGTTTACTCATCTTTTGATGTTTTCGAGATAATCATAACCATAATTAAAGATTTTGTGCACTATTGATAGCATATATGCAATGTGCATTCAATATTTGAGAACTTGTTTTGAAAAGAGGATTATTTCTATTTCATGTGGAAATCTGACAGAGTTTTACTAATGATTTGATCAAGCATCCCAAGAAACTATAACAGTAGGGCATATATTCCCAATGATGAAAACCGTGCCCAATTTAAATACAAGATGAATATTAATGGGACACTTTCTTCCCTTTCAAATGCCTTCCCTGTTTTACTCTCTTTCTTGGGTCATTGGTCTTTAAGCTGAGTTTTAAATAGTTTGAACAGTTTTATTGTCTATAAAATTATGCATAAAATTTATACATATCCTGTGAGACTGTCCAGAATAAATTGTATTAATTTGTATTAATTATTTTATTTGCTGAAATGTTCTTTCTCTTGCTATGCCACATGCATTCAATTATGGGAACTGGGGATGCTTTAAAATACCACATTCTGGCTTGAAATGTCTTGAAAAATCTTTGGGGGACATTAGTTTTCCTTTAATAACAAGTCCAAAATTGTGCCTACTGGGCCTCTCCAGTAAAAAGAAAGATTGCACATTACTACAAAAACAGTATTGTCACATGGCTGATATCTGTCAAATGGAGAATAACTCCAAAGCACAGAGAAGAGTAGGGGGAGGAAGGAGGACATAGGCATTCAAAGGTGAAAACTACTTTTTTCCCCTGGAAGTTATATATTTTTTAAGACAACAAGAAGAAAGAGTTGTATTTTTTAGTCCCTCTCTCCCCAGGCTTTACAAAATGTAGACTCTCTGTTGTCAAGTTATAAAATTAGAGCTGTGATTACCCTAAAAAAGTTTTACTTGTCAGAATTTCTTCCCAGCATGTAAAACACCTCTTTGTAGTGTCTCATGACACATTTTCACTTCTATAAGACATACCATGGAGAACACCTTGTCCAAAAGAGTCAGTGTCAATGCTTTTCATACCATTCCAATTGATTCTAAGAATTTTCTGCTTTATTTTCCACTGGGTAAATCTTTGTTACTTTTTGGAGGATGACAAATTTAATTTAGTTCTGAATTAACCAAAGGGAAACAAAGAGGAATTATTTGCATTCAGTGTTAGTTTTACAAAATAAATTGATATTCAGTGAGCACAAGTACATGGAAATATGTTTAATATTAACATATTAATGTTAATAAAATATATTTTTTGAAAAATCTGGTTAACAAAGAAATAGAAAAGTATTTCAAGACTAATCGTTGATGATGAATGGAAGATGACTATCAATATAGTGGTCCTTCAGTTTTTTAAAAAAGAGCAAGGTATGAAACGGGTGAGATTTTTTAATTTAGTGGCTATCTTTGTTCTTCCAAATTTTCTATTTTAGTAGTAGCTCGGCAAACCCAGCTTCCCACCATATTGATTGTTTCCGTCCTTTACTTCAAAATCTGATTTCAGAAATATTGTATAATATATTGGAAAGGGCCTGAATATTGGAATATGAAGGAAGACGTTAAGACCTGGTTTTGTTTCTTACCAACAATGTGTCCTGGGACCAGTGGTGGGCTGCTAAATGTCTAACAACAGGCTTTTTGGGGTGGGGAGCGTGGATACCTTAAGTGTTTTCTGTTCTTACTGTATAAATTCTATCATGGTCAATTTCAAGCTATCAAAGAGATATCACTGTATGTAGAATTGAGAAGAAATGTGGACAACCGGCTGGCCTGATCCCATAACAGTTGGCTTCTCCACATCACTGTTGTGAACAGACATGTCACTCTTTTAACTCTATTTTCTCTCCTGTAAAAATGAAATAATAATGTGCTTCTCACAGACAGTTGGGAAGATTAAATAAACAAGATACTAGTATGTTTAGTTCATTAGAGAAATATAGTTAGATTAAAGATCAATGCTGAAAGCCTCCAAGCCCTAGGCAACGTTTCAGTAAAGCCCAGATAGAGAAGGGATACTCATCACATTTATGAGTGCAGAAAAGTAGGAAGAACAGATGACAGAATGGAAGACAGAATAAAAAATTTAAAAAAAGTTTTGAAATATTTGAATAATGACTATATCAGAAAATATACTGGTAACACATGCACATACACATACTGCTAAAAAAACACAAACATTAAGCAGGTGAGGAACAGCTCATTTTAAAGACAGATTTAGGGGATTTGTAAGACAATACACTTTATATATGCAATTGGTATGGTGTCAGCAAAGCTTATAAACTCAGAAGTAGGTTATTTCAATTAGGAAAGTAAGAATCCCTCTCTGATCAATGGTTACCAGTTTTTACCTGGAAAATCTGCCATCAGTTCTCAGTGCTTAAACATTAAGGTTAAAACAGAAAGTTTGCAACACATGAGTAGATTAATCAGATTTAGATATTAGTTAAAAATCTATTAATTACAGGAATTACAAATGTTAAGGTTGAAAAAAATGAAGATGCAGTGAAAATGTGATTGCTAACATTAAAATGAAACATATGAAGGTTTATCTTATATATGATTTCAAGATAAAAATCAGTGTTGAAGAGTTTTAGGAAAACTAATTTTGCCTCAGTGTATGAACTGTCTAAAGATAAAATTACCTTATTTTGGAAACCGGGCTCCCCAACATGATACCTGGTCAGACAACAAATGGATGAGCAGGTGAGAGGAATAGGATTTAATGATACGAAGCTGGGTTGTGAATTATAACATCAAGCTTCCCTTCAGTTGTAAGTTGGTATATTTTTGAGTTTCTGTTTTTAGAGATAATGGAAAAAATAATATTATCAGAAGTCCAGGGGGAGGAACAGTCTTGAAAACTTTCAAACTTAATTTGTCATTGTAATTTAAGAAATGAGAAATTCGTATGAAAAATCAAAGCACTAAAAAGGTGAGCAAAAGCCAACTACTTTGGAATACCATATGGAAGATCTCCTTGGTTGGTGGGGAAGGTAGAGAATCATCACCACCAGTGAAATTTTACAACATGGTGTATTAACAATTATTGTCACTCAGCCAACAACACTTACGATAGCGTAAAAGGTCTCTTTTTCACCTACGCAATCTGTGGGCCAAGATTAAGAACTATTTAATCATACACTTTCAAATCTCTGAACAATGCATGTTTTACACCATTTTCTGATCCCTCATTGTGAGGTTTATTTTATTTTATTTTTTATTTTTTGAGACAGGATCTCCCTCTGTTGCCCAGGCCAGAGTGCAGTGGCATGATCATAGCTCACTGCAGCCTCGACCTCCAAGGCTGAAGGGATCCTCCCACTTCAGACTCCCGAGTAGCTGGGACTACAGGGATGTGCCACCATACCCAGCTAATTTATTTTTTGTATTTTTTTTTTTGTAGAGATGAGGTTTGCCATGTTGCCTAGGTTGGTCTCGAACTCCTGAGCACAAGTGATCCCCCACCTTGGCATCCTAAAGTGCTGGGATTACAGGTATGAGTCACCGTACCAGGCCATGAGGTTTATTTTAAATTTGCCCAATATAACCTTGCCGTTTGAATAGTACATGATTTGGGAAAATATTTATTAACCTCTGATATTTAGTCATCCATCACATATTTCAAAGAAGCTTACGTTTTCTGTCTTCATTGCTGTACTACAGATTTATACAAGTTCTTAGCTTCTTTCCTTTCCCTGGCAGTAGCTGGGACTCTCAGGATGAAGTCTCAGTACTCACGGGGTAAATATACATTTTTCTACTACCCTTGAATTTGGTATATCTTCTCCCATTTAATCGCATATTAACTAGCTTTAGCTTAAATAAATCTCAGAATCTATTATTAGTTCTCCAAAGGAAAAGGCTTTGATCCCCTCAACTAGAGATTTTTAAGGTTCTTTTATTTGCTAATCCTTCAATCTTGGCATGGTCCCAGTGTTGTTTCAGTCAAGTCCTCAACAACCACCCTAAGGTGATGTGAAGATTTGTCTGAAACTACTGCAGGCATGGTCTTCTGGGGATTGCCCCCATTTTTCTGTACTATGTTACCAGGGCACTGTGTCTTTCAGGGCCTGATTTTGGGGGTGTTGGAAAAGATCTCCAGCATCCTGGTTGCTTGCATATTCTGTAGTAAGCCTGAAGCTGAAATAAAAATTCTAAAACTATTGACAATTGTTTTCTTGTTGTCATTAATTTGGTGCTGATATGGATGTAGTTGAGGGGGTTTTATCGGTTGAAGTATGTACTACTGGAACTTCCCCCTTACCAGCCTATTTACATTGAAAAGTTATACACTTCTGAGCACGTTTGTTTTTGGCAGAAGCTAAAGACTCATTCCATGCAACTCTCCATTAGACTAGAGCTTCTAATCCCTGTTATCAATGCTTTACATGAAAGGTTTGAAGAGATCACCAACTGCCAGCATACAGGTTTAAACCAAGTGAAATACAAAATCTTGAACTTAAATTCTGCTCTAGAGACTTGGAGAGGCTGCCAGCTTCTTGTCTCTGATCAGCCGCCTTTTATCGGATGGGCTAAATTCCCCCCTGTATTCGTTACCACAGACCTAGTGGATGTTTTTACAAGTGTTCTGGAACTCCTTTTCTTGCCAACTCGGGAAGTTTCTTTCTTCTCTTTAACCGGTATGAGTTTCATTAGTTGGAATGCTGAGGAGCTGTGCCTTATCTGGCAGCCACTACTTCAGCAAAGCTCTTTGGGTTCTTTTCTACTTTACCTTCTCTAGGAGGCCTTCTGTATGGGTGACTACACTTTCTGATGACTGGCAGCCCTCTTATTGGCAACACTAACAAATTCTGGCTTAAAAGTTATCACTTTTTCAGGCAGTTATCAAGTCATTGCTTTCCTTGTTAAGGATGATTCAACATTTCCAGGTAGGAGTTTATATCAGCCTCAGTGTCATCCCTTTGACAGAGTCTCAGGAGTGTGTTCTGCTGTAGTTCAAAGACTCTATATCCCAATGATAAACAACATTTCCTATGAATAATTTCAGAAAATCACGTATATTTGTTGATTGTATGAATAGATGAGTGAATTATATACTTTTTACTAAACTAGTATGCCCTGTAGATCTTTTTTTTTCCCCCCTCACACTGTGGTCTACAGGCCGCATGCAAATGAATTCTCAGAGGTACTTTCTTATCAAAGTGTGCTTGTGTTCCCAGACCAAACTGAGAGTCAGGCTGCTTATTTTCACGGCCCAATAACAAAATACAGATGAACTGGAAGAGAAGAGAGTTTAGAAGACGTGGAAATTATCACCAGACAAACTCAAAATTACAAAGTTTTCCAGAGCTTATATGCCTTCTAAGCTATATGTCCACATGCAAGTGTGCATTGAACTAAAGACGTAAGTGATTAACTTCTTTTAATCTATAACTAAGATCTGAGTCCTGAACACCTTCCTCTGGAGCCTCAGCAAATTTACTTAATCTAAATGGGTCCATGTGCTGGGGTGATTACCTTTATCTTGTGTCCTGCTAAATCATGGAGATTTGGGGAGTTCCTTCAGACCCCCAATAAACTTGTCTGTGGAGACCTGGGGAGTTTCTTCAGATCCCCAATAAAACTTGTTTAATCCTAAATGGGTCCTGTTAAGATTTCCTTTGTCATCTTCTCATGCTTCAAGGCCCAGGAAAGGCCTAGGAAAAACTCTTGCTGGGCTTTTGTTACCTTCCAGGCTTTGTATAAGAGCAATGGCTCTTTCAGCTTTTAATATTTATCTTAACCAGTTAGTCAGTGCTGAAACAGTTGTTATGGAGGCCTGCATGGCCTGCATTAGTGAGACCTGGCTTGCCACACTTGGAACCTGTAGAAATTAGTCTCAAAGATGGTATTCTCATTCTTGTGAAATTCTACCTCCCATTCTGCCAGAGTTTGTCTATATGACTAACAGAATATGGCAGAAGTGATGGTAGGTCGCTTTTGAGAATAGAATGTAAAAGACACAACAACTTCCACCTTGGTCTCTTAGCCTCTCTATCTCTTGGATGACTCACTTTGGTCATACAGACAAACCCTGGTAGAATGGGTCACTTTGGTGAGTCATCTAAGAGACAGAGAGGCTAAGCAACCAAGATGAGAGGCAAGTGACAGAGGAAGATTCTGACTTTTTGGTGTGTCATCTAAGAGACAGAGAGGCTAAGTGGCCAAGTTGTCCTATACAGAAGCCCTACAGAAAAGTCCATGTGGCCGGGCACTGAGGTCTCTGGCAACAATGAATGAGGTGTGAGGCCATCTGCCAACAGCCAAATATGTAAGATATCTTATGTTTAAACATGTCCTCCAGCTCCTTTCAATTTTTCCAATGATAAAACTCAAGCTGACAGCTTACTTGTAACCATCTAAGAGACACAAAACCTGAACCACCCTCCCAAGTCAAATCTAGATTTCTGACCTCAGAAACTGTGAGACAGTAAATGTCTGCTGTGTTATACTACTAAGTTTTGGGATTGTTTGTGATGCAGTGATAGATAATTAATATAGGTCTCATTCTATATCTACTGAATGAGAATATTCAGAAAGTAGAGCCCAGGAATCTTCACTGTTAGCAGACACTCCAAAGGTGATATCTTTGCATATTGAAATCAGAGAATCATGCTGTTATTAGTGCTTTTAAGCTCCAAATAACAATCGACTTCTATTCTTCATTAAGTCACTACTAAATATCCCTGATTCTTTAACGTGTGACTAGTGTCAGTTTTTATTCAATATGTTCTATTACAGTGCCTAAGTACTTCTTGAATTTTGTTTGTTGTAATGATTCTGCATTTCTTGATATAACTTTTGAGAGTAGAACCGTATTGAGTTGGTCAGATTGAGACATTTGTGGCCTAATGTGATTTTCAGAATGAATCCTGAAAGGATGATTACAGCTGCTCATTCTGTATCTTTAAATCTAACCACCAAAATCAAAGAAAATTCACTTTACCATGATTACTTGGATGAATAGGAAATACTCAGACTTCTTTCTCTCCAATCCATTTTCCTTTACCAAAGCATGGGACCCACCATTCTAAGATCAAAGAAAATATTTTCTTTTTTTCTTTTTCAAAGCTAGCAAGCCATTCATATCCATCTCTGTAAAGTAATCCAAATGAATATTTCAAGTGACTTGTGTAATTAGCAGAATTTCACAACAGTGTCAGCATTCATCTGAGGACTGTCTGTAGCAGAGTCAGAGGACCCCGGGGTGGGAGCGGTAGGCAGCAGTGACTTGGTAGAGTCACTTTCTTTTCTCTGAGTTGAGGCTGCTTTGTTTCTGAATTGAACATGCCTTGTTTTCTTCATGAGACAGGAATTAAGAACCTATAAGGAGCCACTTTGTAAATTTGGACATTTTTAGAATAAATGTTTTTATCATCACCTTGAGTTTACTCTTGAGTTACCACACCATAGAAGTTTAAAGTGTTACTTTGTTACCCCATCTACTCGTATCTCTCAGGGTTCACTTATGAAAGTAGAAATAATGTAAAAATTAGAGAATACAGAGCTTATTATAGAATCTTACACTTTTTTTGAATGGCACTACAGAAGCAATTGTCCACAAAGATAAGTTGGAAGATCAGAGAAACATCTCTTAACCAGCACTCCTGGGTGCCCTGGTATGGGTAAATAGGTCAGAGCTTGCAGCCAGAATGAGACCACCAAGGGGAGCTGTTGGGAAATCCCACAGAGGACTGGTAGCTCCTTGAACCCACTGCTTCTGTGAGTTCATGGCCCAGTGTCTGTGGTTACCATTGGTCAAAAGTGTCAAAAAGTTAGACAGAAAGCTGGATATGAAACAAGGAGAGGTAGAACACGATGTAATCTGCCAGCATTTGTCACCCGTCTGTCAGCCACATCTGACCCAATAGCATCAGAGAATCATCTGCCGCCTCACTATATCGTCCACGCAACTTCCCTTTTGACCAACTCAAACCCAGAACTACACAGGGAAAGAGATTCTTGGAAACACATTTTTCCGTATAACCAAAATCACAATAGAGCAATTTAGTATCACCTCCTCCCCAATTAAATATGAAATCATCATGTTTATCTCAAAATTTTTGACTTAAAATGTAAAGGAGATATAACAACACCAACTTCAGGGTCAGGACCTGACTTGGACTGGAATTGTATCTCATTCCTAGCTAACTTTATCTGTTTAGTTTCCTTACTTTCCTTTACTGGGCCTTGGTTTTCTCAATTTTGTAATAGCTGGTAGTGGGTAAAAGTATAAGGAACAGAGGAATTTTAAGATAGCTTATATTCAAGATGCTTTATTATTTCTCACTAGATACTATTTGACATTTTTTTAGCTCTAAAATTATATGGTTCAAAAAGGCAATGCATGTCTAATAAAGCTCTTTTTATTTTTAAATTACTTGCTTTCCAAATCTGTTCTATTGCACTCAGCCAAGAGAAAAATAAAAGCATCCAAATAAGAAGACAGAAAGTCAAACTCTGTTTGCAGACTATATGATTCTATACCTAGAAAACTCCATAGTTTCTGCCCCAAAACTCCTACATCTGATAACAACTTCAGCAAAGTTTCAGAATACAAAATCAGTGTACAAAAATCAGTAGTATTTCTATACACCCAAAATATCCAAATTGAGAGCCAAATCAAGAATGCTATCTGGCTGGGTGTGGTGGCTCACGCCTGTAATCCCAGCACTTTGGGAGGCTGAGGTAGATGGATCACGAGGTCAAGAGATCGAGACCATCCTGGCCAACATGGTGAAATTCTGTCTCTACTAAAAATACAAAAATTAGCTGGGCTTTGTGGTGGGCACCTGTAGTCCCAGCTACTTGGGAGGCTGTCAGGAGAATCACTTGAACCCAGGAGGTGGAGGTTTCAGTGAGCCGAGATTATGCCACTGCACTCCAGCCTGGAGACAGAGCAAGATTCCATCTCAAAAAAAGAAAAGAGAGAGAGAGAAAAAATAGAATGCAGTCCTATTCAAAATATCCACAAAAATAATGAAATTTAGGAATACAGCTAACCAGGGAGGTGAAAGATCCCTACAACGAGAATTGCAAAACACTACTGAAAAAAATCAGAGATGACACAAATGGAAAACATTTCATGGTCATGGATAGGAAGAATCAATATCATTCAAATGGCCATACTGCCCAAAGCAATTCACAGATTCAATGCTATTCCTATCAAACATCCAATGACATTCTTTATATAATTAGAAAAAAGCTATTTTAAAATTCACATGGAACCAAAAAGAGGCCTAATAGCTAAAGCAATACTAAGCAAAAAGAACAAATCTGGAGGCATTGCATTACCTGACTTCAAGCTATACTACAAGGCTACAGTAACCAAAACAGCATAAATAAAAAACAGACACATAGATCAGTGGAACAAAATAGAGAGTCCAGAAACAAAACTGCACACCTAAAACCACCTGATCTTCAACAAAGTTGACAAAAACAAGCCATGGAGAAAGGACACCCTATTCAATAAATGGTTCTCAGATAACTGGCTAACCATTTGCAGAAGATTGAAGCTAGACTCCTTCCTTATACCATACACAGAAATCAACTCAAGATGGATTAAAGCTGCAATCCTCAACCTTTTTGGCACCAGGGACCAGTTTTGTGGAAGACAATTTTTCCACAGACAGGGAGAGGGGATGGTTTTGGGAAGAAACTGTTCCACCTCAGATTATCAGGCACTAGAGTCTAATAAGGAGTGTGCAACCTAGATCCCTTGCATGTGCAATTTACAATAGGGTTCATGCTTCTATAAGAATCCAATGCTTCAGCTGATCTGACAGGAGGCAGAACTTAGGTGGTAATGCTTACTTGTCCTCTACTCATCTTTTGCTGTGAGACCCGGTTCCTAACAGGTCAGAGACCAGAACCAGCCCATGCCTGGGGGTTGGGATCCCTGGATTAAACACTTAAATGCAAAACCTAAAAGTATAAAAATCCCTAGAAAATAACTTAGGAAATAGCATTCTGGACATAGGAACTGGCTAAGATTTAATTACAAAGATACCAAAAGAAATTGCAGCAAAAACAAAAATTGACAAGTGGAACCTTGTTAAACTAAAGAACTTTTGCACAGTAAAAGAAACAATCAACAGAGTAAACAGAGATGGGATGGGACAAACAGCTTACAGAATGGGAGTAGCATTTGCAAACTATACATCCAACAAAGGTGTAATATCCATAATCTACAGGGAACTTAAATTAACAAGCCACCCCATTAAAAAGTGAGCAATGGATACGAACAAACACTTATCAAAAGAAAACGTACAAGCAGATAACAAGCATATGAAAAAATGCCCATATCACTAATCACTAGAGAAATTAAAATCAAAGCCACAATGAGATATCAACTCACAGCAGTCAGAATGGCTATAATAAAAACTAAGAAAATAACACATGCTGGCAAGATTGTGGAGAAAAGGGAACACTTACATACTGCGTGTGGTAATGTAAGTTAGTTCAGCCACTGTGGAAAGCAGTTTGGAGGGTCCTCAAAGAACTTAAAACCGAACTACCATTTGACCCCGCAATCCCATTACTGGGTATATACCCAAAAGAATATAATTTGTTCTACCACAAAGGCACATGCACATGTATTTTTGTCGCACCATTATTCACAACAGCAGAGACATGGAATCAACCCACATTCCATCAATGGAAGACAGGATTAAACAAAATGGTACATATTCAGCACAGAATACTACACAGCCATAAAAAAGAATGAGATCATGTCCTTTGCAGCAAAATGGACAGAGCTAGATACTATGTTTATTACCTGGGTGATGAAATAATCTATACACAAAATCCCCATGACATGCAATGTACCTGTATAGCAAATCTGCACATGTACTCCTGAACCTAAGTGTTAAATAAAATGTGTTCTATTAAATGTTGTAAAAATAGCTCCATCTATCTTGAGTTACATACCTCAAGGCAAAGGTTGTTCTCTCACAGTGTATCTTGAATGTACTGTTGGGTGCAGGGTCTAGAACTAGACACCTTAAAAAATTGGATGTGACTCAGCAGTCTAGAGGCATATTCCACTTGTACACATTGTAATAAATCTGGGAACATTATTAAAATACTGATTCCTGAATTCTACCACTGGAGATGTATTTTTTGTGTAATTGATCTGCAGTGGAACTCTGGCATCATTACTTTTGTGCCTTTTTTTTTTTTAACTTCCCAGGCAATTCTAATGTACAGTCAGGATTGAGAGAAATACTAAATTAGATCATCTGACAGAAATCATATATAAGACTAATTTTACCTGTCCATAGTTATTTATAAAAAAAATCTTTAGACTCAGGTTATATGATTTCCATCTGTGTAACTGACGGTCTAAATTCTTGGGACAGAATATTCTTGCCAGTTTGCTTTTTCTATTTTAATTCATCTGAGTGGAATTCTTTAAAAAGAGATTTCATGCATGGAAGAATTAAGAGGACCCAAATTATAATACGAATAAATTATAGACTTCTTTTAAACAGTAGAAATATAATTGTTTGCTACTCTTGCTTTGTGCTAATGCCTTTCTTTTCTTTTTCATTTATTACTGTCATTATATTTGCACATATTTGCCTTGGATAACACTATCAAGTGGAAATCACTTACTTTTTCTGTTCCCTAAGTACACAATCATAATCTGTAGAGGATTTAGTATTAAGATGCTAACCTGGGCATCATTTGCTGCATTTTCTTTTTAGCCTCCTATGCCCACACAGGCAGACTCGATGCCTCACAATACCTCATTTTATCTTAGCCAATTCTAGTCACAAGGGTCTTGACCTTAATGTTTATATCTTGTGTCTGGCCTCACTGGCCTTCTTGGTTTTAAGTAGCTGTACCTTCTGTAACTAGTCTAACCTTAGCACAGATTTTAATAATTCTTTAAAAGTATATTTCTATTCAACCAATTAACTACACAGCAGTTTCCAAATTACTCTCCAAGATGTCTTGCAATTGAGAGCTTTAATTATGAGAAAATAATCATGTATATTGCCTTTTCCATGTGTCATAACTTTCCGACAACAGTGAAGATGAGCATTACAAAGAAAGTGTCTCTTGTGACTACTCTTTTTTGTCTCATACCTAGAAGGTTCACCTGGTTAGAACCTCTGATTCTGTTTTATTCCTCTGAAAATCTGATTCTGTGTTGAGCCAATAAGCCAGCCCAACAGAAGCATTTGGCAAAGTGAAATAGAGCAAGTAATTCAAATACTTATTATCTGTCAAGCTTGGGTCCAAGAATTTTACACATATCATGCAATTTAATATTTAAAACCATCCTATAATGTAGATGCTATTATTATTATTATTATTATTATTATTATGTTTTACAGATAAATAAACTGAGATTGAGGAAAAATCTAAGACAAATTAGAAAGTGGTGTAGCTACAATGTAATCTGCATGCAATGTCCAGGTTCTCAATCAGCTCATGCTATTGTTGTTCCCTGAATTCATCCATCCATCCATCTGTCCATCCATCCATCCATCCATCCATCCATCCATCCATCCAACCATCCATCCATCCAGTCAGCCAGCCAGCCAGCCAGCCAGCTAGCCAGCCATCCAGCTGTCCAGCCATCCAGCCATCCACAAAAAGATGTTCTGCATGGAAGTAATGCTATACATTCTACTAAAATGTTCTGTTTACCCCTTCCTAAAACTCTTCGTAGGCCCTTTCCAAATCCATTATTTATGCTTTTCCTGCTATCCTCCATGCAATAAGAGGCCAAACCTGCCAGATTATCTCAAAGATTATATTCTTGCTGGATAGTCTTAGATTTAGGCAAGAAAAAGTACTGGCCGAAGATAGGAAAAGGGAGGAAAGAATTGTCCATGTATTTCTTTTCTTCTCATCTCTCCTTTGGTGCTTTATCTTTGGAGTAATTGTTAATTCTTCCATAACTACTGCTTTTGCCTAGTGGCCCCCTCCTCTACAGTTCCAGTGCTCAGCTGATGTCTGTTGGTTCATGGATTTGTGTAGTTTAGACTAAACTGCCTTATTTTAAAATTGGTAACATTTAAATTTTTTTAAATTGGGTGAACTGACAAAAGATTTAGGAATCCTAGATTCTCTTGAAAACTAGCTTTGGCAATACAGAGTCTCACATTACCATATGGTGAAAAGTAACTGGTGCCATGTGGTTTGAGGCTGGGTTCTCTCCCTCTGCTCCACCTACTTTGCCACCTGCCTGATACCTGTAATTATGTGAGATTGCTGTCTGTCCTCTTGTCTGTTGGACACTACTTGAATTACATAGTCAGAGGAACCATTGTTCTTTTCTAACAATAGGAAGCAGAATGAGAGAATGTGGATGTTGGCAGAGGAGAGTGTAGGCTAGAGACACAAAGCTCCCCAGTGATGGAGGAAAAAAGCCTTCCTTCCTTGTTTTTTAGTTGGTAGATTCAGTTAATCCAGGTTCAAAATCAAACTACTAAGCAGATCAATGGAAAACAGAAGGGTTTCAGAACTGTAATGGATTCAGCATGGTTTATAGGATAATGTAACTCTAATTACTGGAGTACAGTGTTGGGTTTGGAGAGTGCAAACGTAGGACAAACCCATGAAGGCAGAGTGATATGTAAGAAACCATTTTTTTAAATGTTCTAAATTGTAAAAATAATAGCCTAAAACCAAAAGAATTAAAAATATTGCCCTAAGGAATAAGGATAAGGATTTTTCTTTTTCTGGATACTGAAAATTTGCTAGATTGGGTATTTACAGCAATATTTCATAGCCCAACACTTAATAGATTTTTAATTACATTTATTTTCAGATAGTTCTTAGGTTATGTAGCTTCAGGTTAATTTTTTATCAGCCTGTACCTCCTACTTTTTCTTGCTATGTGGATGGTAAAAAATATTATTCTTTATAAGGCTGTGGCATGGACTTCAATTTTGTAAAAAAAAAAAAATAGAAGGCAAAATCTGGAAGATGTTATTTTACAGAGATGATACGCCGATTACTTAAAACAAGCTTATTTATATTTTTGCATTAAATATTTTTTCAAAATCAATTTCAAGATTATTACTGATATGTTCAATTTAAATATTTTATGAAGAATAAAAGAAAATAGGAGGTAGGAAGAGAGCCTAAAAGTTGATTCACTTTTAGCTTTACTTTTATTTCTTTCCTTCCCAAAACTGTAGAATCAAGGGTACTTTAAATTCCCCAAATCATTGAAAATGCACATTTATTTTATTTTATTTTTGGGATGGGGGAGATTTTTCCTACTCTTTTAATTTTCCTAATTTTTATTAAAATAAGCATCAAATTGCAGACTGGTTACTGATTTGTTTTGATTAATGTATCTTCCTCTTTATAACTTCTCCCTGCTTTTAATTTCATGGCAAACATTAGCTAACGATACAACAAATGACTCCTGTCTAACATTTCAAATCTCAGAACTCATAGGCAATGGAAGGAAAGTTAATGCCATGCTGAGTAAGCCAGAGCAGGTTAAATAATTTGCCATAGGTATGATAAAGAAAAAACTTTTCTTTATTCTTAGCTGATTCTTAATCCCTTAGAGTAGAGATAATATTTTCTGAATAGCACCAGGAAATGGAATGAGGTATAATGACTGGAGTCTCAGCAGAAGAATTGTGTGAAATAAACTATATAACCAGAGGCCTTGAAAATCAAAATGAGTATGACATGGCTGTCTGGTATCTGATCACTGGTGAATGTGTCTCTTCCTTCATTTGTCTTTAATTATTATTATTACTATTATCATTATCATCATTCATCTATTATTGTAATTTCTCAGTTGAAGGAAATTAATGTCAGAAATAGAATGCTTTACTTAATTTGTACCCAAGCCAGTGCTAGTCAATACTCATAGAATTCCCAGTGCCCTGTCAATGCACTTCAACCCTTCCTTGTTGAGTCTTTCTTAATTGACTCCACTGAAGCAAATCCAATTTCTGTTCTCAGTACTTGTACACATATGTGAAGAATGCTAAATTTAAACTATTTCTGCTCAATTTTGTGCTGTCAACTCTTGACACACCAGGCAGAATGCAATCACCTGAATTTGCTTTATATCTTATTTTAAGACCATTTAATTGGAATTATTTTGTGCCATTGTTTCAGGACAGTATTAAAGTGACATCCTAGAGGTGAAAAGCAAATACTTTATTCGACTCCATCATCCAATCTCTCTAAAACCACCTTCTTTGCTTTGTCTGCCTTATTTGATTTATATATGAGATATAAGTGTCAATAACTTGTTTTTGATGGGTGCAATACTGCCAGGAAAATGGATATTGTTGAACATTAAGCTATAAAGAGGGGTATGAAGTATAATTCAGATGGGCTTCATGACACTTGTCCCTCATATGACACACATTCTTTTCATTTCCAATTTCAATGGAACAAGCAAAAAGAACGGTTTCCAATCTGTCCCACCTCATAAAAATAGACCTGTGTTTAATTCCTTAGGACCTAAAATTATCCTTTGGATATTGTCAACCAATCATCCAAGGAAAACATTCCTAGCCAAAGTAATAGAAATTCTAGGTATTGAGACGACTAAAATATTACTGTTACCTTGCTTTTAATAATTGCACAAAATATTACAGAAACCCAAATGTGATGATAATAGTGAGATAGTGGGGTACTTCTATCTCCTTTTTATTAAACTGTGCCATTTTCTCAGTAGCATACTGCAGTTTGCAAATGTAATACTTTTTTAATAAAAAGAGATCTAATCACCGACTCTGATTTTTTAAAAATATACTAAAGGAATTGTGTTTGTCAAAGCCCAAGCCTCATTTAGTTGTCACCAAAGATCTTACATGAAATATGCTGCTTTTCTTTCTTATTATAGTTGATGATGGAGGATAGGGGTTCCAATTAAACTTCTATTCTGGTTTCTGTGATCAGCCAGTTGGATTATAAATGCTACATCTCTAAAGTGCAGAGCCTGATAGAATGTTGGCTGCCTGAATTTCACATGTCCAGTTGTTTTTGAGGAGAACCTATTGATTATGTCACATCAAGCTTGTTATGTATAAACTAGATTTCCTCACAGAAATCAGACTATGCTGTTAAATAGTTGGCATTGAGTCAAGAGTTATTTTTAGTTCCAATTTACTAGGAAGAAAAGAGTATGTAGTCAATTTCTTCAAAAGGAGTATTAAATAAATAGAAGAATGTAGAATTTCTCTGTCCTAGGCTTTTAAGCCTACATCATATCATGTCTCTTCTACAAATACTAGTTAATAAATGCATAATTTCAAATTTGGCAAACATAAAAAACCCTAATATAAAATACATTACTTTAAGCAAACTCAGAAAAGTTACTTATTTTGTATTTATATTAACACTTTTACTTTTTTCTCCTTCAGTCAATGAGTGACTTTTGGGAAGCTATGTACTCTGGATAAGGGTCTGTAGTCTACGTAGGTGGCCCTATCTGAACAAAGATCTCTAATTGTTGTGGAGTTATTGGACTGAAAACCAATCCTTAGCAACTTTAGGAAGATTGTCAATTAATGACTAATGTCAATTAAGCTGTGATTGTTAATTTTTTAAAAATATTATACTTTAATTAGAAGAAATTAATTGAATTACATTTTTCTCTTTTTAAGCTCTTCAACCATCAACAAAAGAAACAGGGAACCTAGATTAACATTTATGTAAACTTTGTTCTTGCATAACCATACTAGCTGCTGAGAACAGAAAGATACTAGCATAGGATATTTTGTAGTAAGTATCTGGGTTGCTTCGCTCTGTCAAAAGATTAAAAAAAAAAAAAAAAAAAAAAAAAAAAACCACACAGGCTATTGAAAATAATGAATTGTAATAACTAGGAGGTGAATTTTCCCTAAAGGAAAATAAGGTAAAGTAGGGGACAAAGTGTTTTGGGAAAGCAGATACTCTGAAAACAAGAGCATCATTTGTAAAACTCCTTCCTGCTTCAGTGAAACTTTGGTCTTAATAACTTTCCATGGTGATCTCCCCTTCAACCACTAAATTGTTTCTCTTCCAGTGGCAGCTTTACTGATGTAAAGGTCTAAACATGCATAGTTTCTTTAATCTATATCCCCAGAGACTCCTTGGGCAAATGGATAACACCACAGTGAGAAATCTATAGTTTCTCCATTTGTCTTAGAGTTCAGTAATCTCTTCATTTAAATAGATTGCTTTAGATGGATTTATCTTAATATTTGTTAATTTCGGTAATGTTTTTTCTTTTTTTACTGACTACCTTTTGTTTACCTACCTTTTGTTTTTTTTTTCACCATCACCTATAGGACAGTAAAAAATTAGTAATATATAATAATGTTATTTAATACTAGAAATAAGAGCTTTGAGATTGAAAATGACATTCTCATTAATGGTGAGATGTTGTTTGTAGATTTCTATCTCTCTGGCAGTTTTTGTAATTTTGAGTTGCATTCCTTTGGGTTCCCTCACCATATATGCCATCTGCATGGTTTAAAATTTAGCCGATATATTTATGTTTATAAGCTTCACATTCTTTTGGCAAGTCTAGCAGTAGATTGTCTTAGTCCCCAAGGCACATTTAAAATTGAAAATGGAACTTTTCTCCAAATATTTTTGTACTTACATAGGAAATCCAGAATGGTTGCATAAGGGTTCCTTAAATTCTAGCTTGAATTTGCTGTCACCCTCAGAGAAATACCTTAGATAACTGGTTCCTGACCTAATTGTGCTTTTTAGCACTCAAAGCATGATTGTGTATTTAAAAGTGAAAATATGGGGGCGGAGCAAGATGGCCGAATAGGAACAGCTCCAGTCTCCAACTCCCAGCGCCAGCGACACAGAAGACCGGTGATTTCTGCATTTTCAACTGAGGTACTGGGTTCATCTCACTGGGGAGTGCCGGACGATCGGTGCTGGTCAGCTGCTGCAGCCCGACCAGCGAGAGCTGAAGCAGGGCGAGGCATCGCCTCACCTGGGAAGCGCAAGGGGGAAGGGAATCCCTTTTCCTAGCCAGGGGAACTGAGACACACAACACCTGGAAAATCGGGTAACTCCCACCCCAATATTGCGCTTTAAGCAAACAGGCACACCAGGAGATCATATCCCACACCTGGCCGGGAGGGTCCCACGCCCACGGAGCCTCCCTCATTGCTAGCACAGCAGTCTGTGATCTACCGGCAAGGCAGCAGCGAGGCTGGGGGAGGGGCGCCCGCCATTGCTGAGGCTTAAGTAGGTAAACAAAGCTGCTGGGAAGCTCCAACTGGGTGGAGCTCACAGCAGCTCAAGGAAACCTGCCTGTCTCTGTAGACTCCACCTCTGGGGACAGCGCACAGCTACACAACAACAACAACAACAACAACAAAAAAGCAGCAGAAAGCTCTGCAGACGCAAACGACTCTGTCTGACAGCTTTGAAGAGAGCAATGGATCTCCCAACACGGAGGTTGAGATCTGAGAAGGGTCAGACTGCCTGCTCAAGTGGGTCCCTGACCCCTGAGTAGCCTAACTGGGAGACATCCCCCACTAGGGGCAGTCTGACACCCCACACCTCACAGGGTGGAGTACACCCCTGAGAGGAAGCTTCCAAAGCAAGAATCAGACAGGTACACTCGCTGTTCAGCAATATTCTATCTTCTGCAGCCTCTGCTGCTGATACCCAGGCAAACAGGGTCTGGAGTGGACCTCAAGCAATCTCCAACAGACCTACAGCTGAGGGTCCTGACTGTTAGAAGGAAAACTATCAAACAGGAAGGACACCTACACCAAAACCCCATCAGTACATCACCATGATCAAAGACCAGAGGCAGATAAAACCACAAAGATGGGGAAAAAGCAGGGCAGAAAAGCTGGAAATTCAAAAAATAAGAGCACATCTCCCCCGGCAAAGGAGCGCAGCTCATCGCCAGCAACGGATCAAAGCTGGACGGAGAATGACTTTGACGAGATGAGAGAAGAAGGCTTCAGTCCATCAAATTTCTCAGAGCTAAAGGAGGAATTACGTACCCAGCGCAAAGAAACTAAAAATCTTGAAAAAATAGTGGAAGAATTGACGGCTAGAGTAATTAATGCAGAGAAGGTCATAAACGAAATGAAAGAGATGAAAACCATGACACGAGAAATATGTGACAAATGCACAAGCTTCAGTAACCGACTCGATCAACTGGAAGAAAGAGTATCAGCAATTGAGGATCAAATGAATGAAATGAAGCGAGAAGAGAAACCAAAAGAAAAAAGAAGAAAAAGAAACGAACAAAGCCTGCAAGAAGTATGGGATTATGTAAAAAGACCAAATCTACGTCTGATTGGGGTGCCTGAAAGTGAGGGAGAAAATGGAACCAAGTTGGAAAACACTCTTCAGGATATCATCCAGGAGAACTTCCCCAACCTAGTAGGGCAGGCCAACATTCAAATCCAGGAAATACAGAGAACGCCACAAAGATACTCCTCGAGAAGAGCAACTCCAAGACACATAATTGCCAGATTCACCAAAGTTGAAATGAAGGAAAAAATCTTAAGGGCAGCCAGAGAGAAAGGTCGGGTTACCCACAAAGGGAAGCCCATCAGACTCACAGCAGATCTCTCGGCAGAAACTCTCCAAGCCAGAAGAGAGTGGGGGCCAATATTCAACATTCTTAAAGAAAAGAATTTTAAACCCAGAATTTCATATCCAGCCAAACTAAGTTTCATAAGTGAAGGAGAAATAAAATCCTTTACAGATAAGCAAATGCTTAGAGATTTTGTCACCACTAGGCCTGCCTTACAAGAGACCCTGAAGGAAGCACTCAACATGGAAAGGAACAACCGGTACCAGCCATTGCAAAAACATGCCAAAATGTAAAGACCATCGAGGCTAGGAAGAAACTGCATCAACTAACGAGCAAAATAACCAGTTAATATCATAATGGCAGGATCAAGTTCACACATAACAATCTTAACCTTAAATGTAAATGGACTAAATGCTCCAATTAAAAGACACAGACTGGCAAACTGGATAAAGAGTCAAGACCCATCAGTCTGCTGTATTCAGGAGACCCATCTCACACGCAGAGACATACATAGGCTCAAAATAAAGGGATGGAGGAAGATTTACCAAGCAAATGGAGAACAAAAAAAAGCGGGGGTTGCAATCCTAGTCTCTGATAAAACAGACTTTAAACCATCAAAGATCAAAAGAGACAAAGAAGGCCATTACATAATGGTAGAGGGATCAATTCAACAGGAAGAGCTAACTATCCTAAATATATATGCACCCAATACAGGAGCACCCAGATTCATAAAGCAAGTCCTTAGAGACTTACAAAGAGACTTAGACTCCCATACAATAATAATGGGAGACTTCAACACTCCACTGTCAACATTAGACAGATCAACAAGACAGAAAGTTAACAAGGATATCCAGGAATTGAACTCATCTCTGCAGCAAGCAGACCTAATAGACATCTATAGAACTCTCCACCCCAAATCAACAGAATATACATTCTTCTCAGCACCACATCGTACTTACTCCAAAATTGACCATATAATTGGAAGTAAAGCACTCCTCAGCAAATGTACAAGAACAGAAATTATAACAAACTGTCTCTCAGACCACAGTGCAATCAAACTAGAACTCAGGACTAAGAAACTCAATCAAAACCGCTCAACTACATGGAAACTGAACAACCTGCTCCTGAATGACTACTGGGTACATAACGAAATGAAGGCAGAAATAAAGATGTTCTTTGAAACCAATGAGAACAAAGATACAACATACCAGAATCTCTGGGACACATTTAAAGCAGTGTGTAGAGGGAAATTGATAGCACTAAATGCCCACAAGAGAAAGCAGGAAAGATCAAAAATTGACACTCTAACATCGCAATTAAAAGAACTAGAGAAGCAAGAGCAAACACTTTCGAAAGCTAGCAGAAGGCTAGAAATAACTAAGATCAGAGCAGAACGGAAGGAGATAGAGACACAAAAAACCCTCCAAAAAATCAATGAATCCAGGAGTTGGTTTTTTGAAAAGATCAACAAAATTGACAGACCACTAGCAAGACTAATAAAGAAGAAAAGAGAGAAGAATCAAATCGACGCAATTAAAAATGATAAAGGGGATATCACCACCGACCCCACAGAAATACAAACTACCATCAGAGAATACTATAAACACCTCTACGCAAATAAACTGGAAAACCTAGAAGAAATGGATAATTTCCTGGACACTTACACTCTTCCAAGACTAAACCAGGAAGAAGTTGAATCCCTGAATAGACCAATAGTAGGCTCTGAAATTGAGGCAATAATTAATAGCCTACCAACCAAAAAAAGTCCAGGACCAGATGGATTCACAGCTGAATTCTACCAGAGGTATAAGGAGGAGTTGGTACCATTCCTTCTGAAACTATTCCAATCAATAGAAAAAGAGGGAATCCTCCCTAACTCATTTTATGAGGCCAACATCATCCTGATACCAAAGCCTGGCAGAGACACAACAAAAAAAGAGAATTTTAGACCAATATCCCTGATGAACATCGATGCAAAAATCCTCAATAAAATACTGGCAAACCGGATTCAACAACACATCAAAAAGCTTATCCACCATGATCAAGTGGGCTTCATCCCTGGGATGCAAGGCTGGTTCAACATTCGCAAATCAATAAACATAATCCAGCATATAAACAGAACCAAAGACAAGAACCACATGATTATTTCAATAGATGCAGAAAAGGCTTTTGACAAAATTCAACAGCCCTTCATGCTAAAAACGCTCAATAAATTCGGTATTGATGGAACGTACCTCAAAATAATAAGAGCTATTTATGACAAACCCACAACCAATATCATACTGAATGGGCAAAAACTGGAAAAATTCCCTTTGAAAACTGGCACAAGACAGGGATGCCCTCTCTCACCACTCCTATTCAACATAGTGTTGGAAGTTCTGGCTAGGGCAATCAGGCAAGAGAAAGAAATCAAGGGTATTCAGTTAGGAAAAGAAGAAGTCAAATTGTCCCTCTTTGCAGATGACATGATTGTATATTTAGAAAACCCCATTGTCTCAGCCCAAAATCTCCTTAAGCTGATAAGCAACTTCAGCAAAGTCTCAGGATACAAAATTAATGTGCAAAAATCACAAGCATTCTTATACACCAATAACAGACAAACACAGAGCCAAATCATGAATGAACTTCCATTCACAATTGCTTCAAAGAGAATAAAATACCTAGGAATCCAACTTACAAGGGATGTAAAGGACCTCTTCAAGGAGAACTACAAACCACTGCTCAGTGAAATAAAAGAGGACACAAACAAATGGAAGAACATACCATGCTCATGGATAGGAAGAATCAATATCGTGAAAATGGCCATACTGCCCAAGGTAATTTATAGATTCAATGCCATCCCCATCAAGCTACCAATGAGTTTCTTCACAGAATTGGAAAAAACTGCTTTAAAGTTCATATAGAACCAAAAAAGAGCCCGCATCTCCAAGACAATCCTAAGTCAAAAGAACAAAGCTGGAGGCATCACGCTACCTGACTTCAAACTATACTACAAGGCTACAGTAACCAAAGCAGCGTGGTACTGGTACCAAAACAGAGATATAAATGGTGCTGGGAAAATTGGCTAGCCATAAGTAGAAAGCTGAAACTGGATCCTTTCCTTACTCCTTATACGAAAATTAATTCAAGATGGATTAGAGACTTAAATGTTAGACCTAATACCATAAAAATCCTAGAGGAAAACCTAGGTAGTACCATTCAGGACATAGGCATGGGCAAAGACTTCATATCTAAAACACCAAAAGCAACAGCAGCAAAAGCTAAAATTGACAAATGGGATCTAATTAAACTAAAGAGCTTCTGCACAGCAAAAGAAACTACCATCAGAGTGAACAGGCAACCTACAGAATGGGAGAAAATTTTTGCAATCTACTCATCTGACAAAGGGCTAACATCCAGAACCTACAAAGAACTCAAACAAATTTACAAGAAAAAAACAAACAACCCCATCAAAAAGTGGGCGAAGGATATGAACAGACATTTCTCAAAAGAAGACATTCATACAGCCAACAGACATATGAAAAAATGCTCATCATCACTGGCCATCAGAGAAATGCAAATCAA